>NW_028261381.1:28636954-28936954 GCF_051295495.1 Thamnophis sirtalis
TTTGGTCTCCTAAATTAGAAGAGAACTGTTGTTTTTTAAAAAGGACTAGCTGATGACCTGGCATTGCCCAGGTATTTATTTATCCTAATCCTGTATTAGACAGGAAAAGTCCTGATTTCAGTGACAATTAAATTAGAAATGTTTCCCCTGTGCCCCCAGAAGTATCAAAAAAGTGATATCACCTTAATTTCTAATGTTGGATTTTTCCCCTTCCCAGAGGGAGCCCCCTTGTAGAGTACTGTGAAGCTGTTACCATGGTGACTCCATGCACTGCACAGTAGAAGCCACTTTACACCAGTATGGTAGAAGCCATTGTAAGACATGACAGGCTGTATCTTAGCAGAACACACACCCCGAGGGGTGTTAGGGGTGTCTTACCCCCACAGTATTTGTTTCCAGAGGGTAAGTAATCTGTGTACCAAGTTTGCTTGACATTGCTTGAGGTGTTCCAAAATTATGCTGGAACATGCAGACACACAGCCGTTTTTATATATAGAGATTTTTCTAATATAAAGGGATACGTGGAATATCATCCCTCTGAGAGGCAGCTAGCTCCCTCGCTTCTAATCTCCTGCAGATCCTTCAAGAGCTGGTTGTGCCATCAGGCCTGCCCTCCTCCGCTCAGGGACTGTGAATTAGTGAGGAAGCTCTGTAATTACTAATATCCCTTTGCCTATTAGTTTTTGTTTTAGCTTTGCTTTTTTACTGTTGTTAGTTAGTGTTCTTTTAAATAATAATATGAAAACTGAATTGGGCAATTATTTCTTGTTTTAGCTTTGTTGTATGTCCCTTGTTCTGTGAGATTCTGCAGCTATATGAATTGGATAAATAAAGTTCATAGGCAGGCCAGAACATTAAAATTAAAAGAATAAAACAAACACACAATAAGTTTCGAAATCTCAATCATTTTTATTAGGGCGTGTATCTTTCATTACCTTAAAAACCTGCCAAAGGTCACTCTCCAAAACTGGAGAGAAGTTCCAAAAGTCTCCTTGTAAAACAGAACTAATCATTTTCTGAAATGGTTGCAAAAATTGGTTTTCTATGTATCTATATATATAGTATACAGTATATAAATGAGTGTGTGTGTATATGTTCCAGCGTAACTCTAGAACACCTCAGGCAATTTCAACCAAACTTGGTACAGAGATGACTTACTCTCTGGAAACAAACACTGTAGGGTAAGACACCCCTGACACCCCTCAAGGTGTATGTTCTGTTAAGATACATCCTGTGGTGCCTTAAAATGGCTTCTACTGTACAGCACAGTGGAGTTGCCATGGTAACAGCTTCACAGTACTCCACAAGGGGGCTCCTTCTGGTAAGGGAGAAAATCCAACATTAGAGATTACGTTTGGTCCGGACATTTTTTCCCTATAAATAAATACCTGGGCAATGCCGGGTTATCAACTAGTTTATAACAAGAAACAGGTAGTCCGTCCAGTCCTGGTGCCTTCCCTGTTTTAATGTTTTTTTAAAAAAATATTTTCCAATATGTCCCTATTAGATATAGTTCATAATTTGTTTCTGGGATTGTGAACATTTTGGTAAATCTTAGTTTTAAAGTATTCCTCAATCTTTCCTGAAGAAATTTTGTGCTTTATACAAATTGGAATAATAGTCAAAGAAAGTATACTTGCATTATCCACCAATAGCTTATATTTTTCTTGAATTTTCAATATCATTTTCTGTTCTATATCCTTTCTCTGTTTATATGCCAACCATTCTCCAGGTTTATTTGCAAACTCAAATTTCTTCTATTTCAATTTTGCTTTTATTTCCCTATCAATTAGCATAGATAACTGTTGATGTAGAAATTTAACCTGATGTATAATAGTTGCATTTAGTCATGCTAGCCACATGGCCACGGAGACGTCTTCGGATAGTGCTGGCTCTTCAGCCTTGAAACAGAAACGAGCATCGTCCCCTAGAGTTGGGAATGACTAGTACATTATAAAGGTAAAGGGAACCTTTACCTTTATAATGGTTGCATGTTGATGGCTTTTGTAAAATCTTTTGATTTTTAAAAAATTAGGATTTCATCTAAAATGGCCTGCATTTTTTTCATGAGATTTCTTTTTTTAACTCAAATCATGTGGGATAAAGCATCTCATAAAATGTTCACGGACATCCCAGTCTTTAAGTCTACCCCTTTATCTTAGGTGTTGTCAAAGTATTCAATTAGTTTCTTCCTGCAGTGGTCCACCCCCAAGTCTTTCTGTAATAACCATTTATTTAGTCTCCATCTAAAGGTTATAGTTTTTCTCCTAGGTATCAAACTGATAGGTTTGTGGTCAGAAAAAGTATCAGGCAAAACCTTCAATTTAGAGGTTTTATTTGCAAGCTTCTTAGAAATCTGTCATCTATATATTGTTGTATATTATATCTATCTATCTATCTATCTATCTATCTATCTATCTATCTATCTATCTATCTATCTATCTATCTATCTATCTAGCTAGCTATCTAGCTATCTAGCTATCTAGCTATCTAGCTATCTAGCTATCTAGCTATCTAGCTATCTAGCTATCTAGCTATCTAGCTATCTAGCTATCTAGCTATCTAGCTATCTAGCTATCTAGCTATCTAGCTAGTTAGCTATCATCTATCATCATGCATACACATAATATTAAACTTGAAGATGCAAAGCAGAGTCTAACCTAATCTAACTCATATTTTCTATACTGGACTGGTCCTGTAGATTTTATCAATTGCTATTTTTGGTGATTCTTTAAAATTGTTTTAAGGCAGCTCAAACCACAAGGTAGAAATGTTTAAAATGCTAAAAAAAATGCATTGTATATATATTTGGGTGTGGGTGTGTGTAAACTGAAATATGAACATAATTGAGTTAAATAGGACCTACACTAAGGTAAATATGCATAGTACCATAGGCTGGTTTACTTAGTACTCTGTAGTAATAATACAATGTACTAAAATCTAACTAAAAAAATTGGATTATGCCTTATTTTTTCCATACATTCTCATATCACCAGCAGGTTGCCATAAAGATAGCTTTTGATTCTATTTCTGAGCATGGAAATATAAGAAGATATAGCTATTCCAGA
Source organism: Thamnophis sirtalis (assembly GCF_051295495.1). Taxonomy (NCBI): domain Eukaryota; kingdom Metazoa; phylum Chordata; class Lepidosauria; order Squamata; family Natricidae; genus Thamnophis; species Thamnophis sirtalis. The sequence goes on from NW_028261381.1 coordinate 28,640,023, forward strand.
TATACATTTTTTTAAAAAGAAAGAAATATGGTTATATAAATCAAATCATAATATTATGGGGCCACATTATTAGCATTACTAGCTGTCCCAGATCACTTGCAGTTTGTGGATTGAACATGCCTTTATATAGATAAATTTTCAATGGCCTGTTTAGGATATAACATAAGGCCAAAATGTAATATTATTTATTTAAGGCAAATTCACTTCTCATGATTGCACATTGAATGGGAGATTGGAAGTATCCAATACCAGTTTCAACCAAATATAGTTGGTTGATTTATCCAGAGTAATTACAACTAGATTTCATTATTCAAACCACCTTAGAATCATAAATGTTTCTAGGGGATTGGCACGTTCAAATATGCCGTCTTAATCGGGCACAGTATTCCCCATTTGGAACATAATGGATGGGATTATGTTAAACTATTTCTGTTTTAATCATGATTAGTTGAATAAGTCACAATGGGCAGACTCATTCTTAATGTAAGCTGTAAACAATGCTTTATAAGCTACCGCAGTGATAGGATTCAATTTTTTTTACTACTGGTTCTGTGGGCATGGCTTTGTGGGAGTGGCAAGGGGAGGATACTACAAAATCCCCATTCCCTCCCCACCCCACTAACCTGCTTTCCAGCTCTGTTCTGTTCTGGGCAACAAAAGAAGTTCAGCTGGGAGGCAGTGGAGGCAGGGCCAGCCTATTTAATGGTTCTCCAAACTACTCAAAATTTCCGCTACCGGTTCTCCAGAAACTGTCAAAACCTGCTTAATTCTGGTTTCTTCCTAGGAATCTTTTTCCCTATGTAGGGTCCCAAATCTTTATTTCTTTCACCCCACTTAACAGTCTTAAAACCTGAGTAATCACCCAGATAGCTATCACTGATTTCAAAGAAAAAAGAAAAACCTACATTATTTGAATATTGTCACATTTCAGATTTAGAAAGTACTCTACATGGGACTTCAGTCAAATTTATGGACCATGTCTGAACATTACCATCTTCAACATGTTCAGAAAATTCACTTCCTTGCCACATTTCTCATCCATCACTCATTTAGTGATAAGTGCACCAATCACTTGCCAATGTAGTCTTTGTAACTGTGTGTAGCCTGGATGAACTGGATAGGCTAAGACCTTGGAAGATAAGCAATTGCTCGTGTAATCAAGCCCTATGCAATGAAGGGCTATAATAGTTAACAAATACCACTGTAAGCAAACAAGCAACCAGTGCAACTTGCAAAGCAAGGGTGTCATACGGACAGACTATCAGCACAGGTAGTCTTCAAGGGCAGCCCTACATAAAGTGTGTTGCAGTAGTCAAGCCTTGAAGTGACCAAGGAGTGACTGTCTTTACATTACTTTTATGACAACCAAAACATTTCCTCTCGTATATAAGAAAAATAAGTATTTGATCTGAACCAGCAGAGCTCTATCCTAGAGGAGAAACTGGGTCATATGTGAAGTAGATGGAGGGGGAAAAATATTTCGTCGTATATCCAAGCTGGGAATTGATGTGGCCATCCCATAAGGAAGTCAATGCAGGAACATCATGAGAGAAATGCATTCACGTTCGCTTTTGCTTTGAAGAATTTTCAAAAACCTGCTCTCCCCCTCAATCTCAAGGAGAATAAAGGTAAAAGTTCCGTTCGTACCTATGTGCCAGTTGTTCCCAACTCTAGGGAGCAGTGCTCATCTCCGTTTCAAAGCTGAACTTTGAGGTGGCGCAGTGGTTAGAGTGCAGTACTGCAGGCCACTTCAGCTGACTGTTAGCTGCAGTTCAGCGGTTCAAATCTCCCAGCTCAAGGTTGACTCAGCCTTCCATCCTTCCGAGGTGGATGAAATGAGGACCCGGATTGTTGTTGGGGGCGATATGCTGACTCTGTAAACCGCTTAGAGAGGGCTGAAAGCTCTATGAAGCGGTATATAAGTCTAACTGCTGTTGCTATTGCTATTGCTATTGAACTGGCTGAATACCACTTCTGACCTACTGGAGTATAGACATCATCTAAGACAAAGCCAAACAAACCACATTATGACTCAGTGCAGTGTCTGAACCTAATTATCAACCAACCATGTTCCCTGGAAATGAAAGCAAATGTTTGCAGTCCCAGTCTGCCTGCATCAGGGCAAGAAAAGAGAAAAAGAAGGGGCCCCATGACTTAACAATGGCTTACTATTATATCTGAGTAAAGCCAGGAATACTTATAAATGCAGTAGCAAGCAAAGTTTACTTTTGACTCTGGGTTTCCTGACAGATTAATGTTATTACATTTCTACCAGATAGCAGGCTGGGGGAAGAAATATACACAGCGGCAGATCTGAGCCTGAAATGTGACTTTCCTCCAGGAGATTTGGTTCAGACTCATCATTTCAAGAAACAAACTAGATATGACATTATTAATGTCTTTGTCCTCGTATGACTTTGTCTTTTTGAGCTGGGGGGAGGGGGTGAGAATTCAAGCTGGGTTACAATGGTTCTTTGGAAGGAAAATGAATTCCATCTTTGCTCCCATTACAGTCTGAATCGGCCCCCAACTCTTATTTCTTTGAAAACATACCAGTGACAGCTTTCTCAGTTTGGCTATAAGGAAACGGAAAGTAAATATGTGAAATCTGTACTCTGGGAGTAGCCTACGTGCAGTCATCCAAATGTTGATTTATAACTCCTAACATCCCTATCAGCCCAGCCAATGGTGAAGGATGCTGTTATCCACCAATATCTGTAGTCAGCCACAATGCCTTTGACTGTAGTGACAATATGGATAGGCAGGGAATGAAGCAACTAAAAAGGCCTGCCTCTGTGTGAGTAGATTAAGGATGGGGAACTTGTGGCACTCCAGATATTTTTGAACTACAACACCAAGCATCCCTCCCCAGTGGCCAGAGAGCTAACAGTCTCGAAGCTGATTGAGAGTGTAAAAGTAGTACTCTGTTTCCCTGAAAATAACACCTCCCTGGATAATAAGCCCAATTGGGCTTTTGAGCACATGCGCTAAAATAAACCCTCTCCCCAAAATAAGCCCTCCCCCAAAATATTGCAACATAGCAGGTGACCATGCTCGCCGCCTCCTGCATGTCAACAATAATAAGACCTCCCTGAAAATAAGGCCAAGTGCTTATTTCGGGGGTCAAAAGAAGATAAGACCCTGTCTTATTTTCAGGAAAACAGGGTAGTTGAGTCATCTGTGGAGGGCAATAGGCTCTTCATTCTTGCAAGAGCAATGGCTACATATAGAACATGAGATGGGTTAATATTTTACTGAAATGGGATAGTGGAGAATGGAAACTAGCGGCATCTTAAGAAGATTTATTTCACGGTGATAAAAGGACACATTTCTGGTTAATGACTTTTTCTTATCTCATGAGTGATATGTTTCCCTTTGATCCCATAACATTGTCTTTGAATAAGCATTGATTCAAGTCAAATTTCCCACAGTTTGCCACTTTTAGAAAAACCACAATATTTTTTTTCCTGCTTTGCATACTTCAGAAATGGATGAAATCATGATTCTGATGAGTTTATCCTTCCTTGGTAGGCATTTGTTTAATTAGTTGAGAGATACCTGTTGGTTTACATTTTAGATGCTCAACTGGTGGCTCAGTTAAACCAATGAAGTATAAGCAATAATTGGACCAAGGTAAAGATAGTCTCTGTAATGGAAACATAGACAATATCATGTTGAAAACTTCTGAAGATAATCAAGATAATGTTGAAGAATCTTTTATTACTTTTTAAGTTTAACTAGCTGATAGGTATTGCCCAGGTATTTAATTATAGGGGGAAAATGTCCGGACCAAATGTAATTTCTAATGTTGGATTTTCCTCCTTACCATAGGGAACCTCCTTGTGGAGTACTGTGAAGCCGTTACCATGGCAATTCCACTGCACTATACAGTAGAAGCCATTTTATGGCAGTACAGTAGAAGTTATTTTAAGGCACAATAGGCTGTGTTTTAACAGAACACACACCCCAAGGTGTTTTATGGATGTCTTACCCCCACAGTATTTGTTTCCAGAGACTTAGTCATCTGTGTACTAAGTTTGGTTTAAATTGCTCCAGGCATTCCAGAGTTATGCTAGAACACACACACACACACACACACACACACACACACACACACACACAGACACAGACACACAAACACAAACACAGCACCATGAATGTATGTATGTATGTATGTATGTATGTATGTATGTATGTATGTATGTACACACACACACACACATGGCTGGCAATGTGGCAGTTTTCCATGTAAGAGATGAAATGGCTCTCTTGGTTCCATCTTGTGTATGTTTACTATGAAAGAACTTCTCCTCTGTTCAGCAGGCTGCACACCAAGGTAAGTGAAAACTAGTTCACAACATATGTCATCTTTTAATTTGGTAAAGGTTTCAAGCAGGAACATCGCCTCATGGATTTAGCTGGCTTTCATTCTTGAGCCTTAATAACCGAGGTTGGATAAAATAACCAAGGTTGAGTGAAAACGTACTATGCATATCTAAGACCAAAATATGTTACAGGGGAAATAGACATCATGCGCCTGAAATTGCTGATCCCAGTGGCTGTATCAGCTTGTGAAATGATAACAAGAAATAACATGAGTGGAGAAATAGCAGCCAGATAAGTTTTTGTATTGCATTTTTCTGGTAAAAAGATATATTCAGGCTAACTTAGAAGATAAACATCCAAAAGGGAGCCGAGAACGAGTTCACCTGTAGAGCTTTTACATCCTCAGCTATTATGGCAGGAATTTGCAATACCCACAACCCTGGGAGCTCACTGGGTTTACTTCTAAGTTGGCTCATCTTCGATTGCACAATGAGCAGCCAAATTAATAGCAGTTCCTCCAGCTAGTCTTGGAACAGTTTGACAGTCATTCTATAGAGTTGAAAGCTTGTTGGAGAGTAGGAGTTTATACTCTTTAAAGTGGGTGCATACAATGATTTCAGGACTTAGAGATAAAATGGGACAACATTCCCAGAAGTAGGAATAGCCAGGGCAAAAAATTAAATTTGGCTTAAAATAATAATTAACAAAAGCTCATATGATCACTCATTGTGCAGTTAATGAGTAACCCCTAAGCTTATGTCACAAATTACCATTGAGTGGCACCTCTTGGTGAGGTTCTTATGTGGAGACCAAAGAGTATTATAGATAGTACAGTCCAAGATAAATAATACCTATCACCAATTAAATTCTCTGCATTGAACATGTTGAAATGAAGCTTTCAGTCAGCATGTCAAAGTTACCCATTTCTTGTTCTAGTATCACTTTTTTTAGCAAGGAAATATCCTGACTCCATCCAAATATAAAGTTCTGAGTCTCTTTATTATTTCTGGATTCCCCTCCACATTCCCAACTCGTTACTCCAAAGAAGATGGTGCCTTCTGAATCAGCCATGTTTGTTTTGTTATAAAAGGAAGTAGATGGTTTTGTCTTTGCCTCAGTCCAGGCAAATACAGGGAAGTCCACAGCCAAATTTGATGTCATTCAAAATCCAGGTACTGGCCAAAATCAGGAATGGATAGTCCCCGGCCTACGACCACAATTGGGACCAGAATTTCTGTCTCTAAGCAATACAGTCATAAAGTGTGACACCATGTGACCGCATCGCTTAGCAATGGCAATCCTGGCACTCACCATTGCCTAAATTAAACAAATTCCAACCCAACACAACCCAGGCCTGGTCCTTCTCTGCCTTCAATAAGATAAGGGGGCTGCCTCCAACTCCTCTCCCCATGATAGAGGTAGCATGTGGCTTATTGTTGGTAAATAATCTCCCCATCCAGTCAAGATCTCTTAGTTATCTGTCATTGTGGGCAGATAGGCATGGGCTGGTTGTCATTTTGTACAGTATCAAAGGCCAATCTTTCACCACTAGATGAACCCTCTCTAACCTACAGATATGAACAACTTTCAATTTCCTTCAATGTGGGACTCCTTTATAGATGAAACCCAGGCTTGAGGATGCAAAAATGGCAGTGATTTAGATATGACCCCCATCTCATCAACTATAGAAGATCTAATAGAGATTGGAGTCAACTGGTTTTCTGAGCCAGGCAGCAAACAGGTGACAATAAGAGTGAGTGTGAGATATAGGCCTCATGGTGGTAACACCTATGCCACAAGGGTTATACAACCTTCCATATATATTGGACTACAAGCACTGGTTACAGGTAGAGTACTACATGTCGCTACTGGTACGCTGCTCACAGAGATGGGCGTCCTGTTCGTGCACATGCACTGTACATGCATGCACACTCCACCGCTCCTGCGACACCCAGCTGCTTGTTTGAGGTTGTAAGGGTGCTGCACACTGTGCGCATGTGCGCGATGGCCAGTTGCTTTAAAAACAGGTATAGAATGTGGGCTGGCGGGTGGGCCAAACCGACCACTGTACCAGTATACTGTCAGCTGCTCCTGGCTACTACCAGTACAGCCATACCGGGCCGTACCGTCCGGAACCCACCACTGACTACAGGTTTCTGAACACTCGGCCAGTTGGGAATTCTAGGAGTAGCAACGCAAATGTTTGAATCCACCAGGTTAAGGAAGGTTGGTCTATGTCAGATATAATTCTATGTCAATTCCCCAAAGAGTAGGTGCCTTAGTTGTTACTATGATAGTGTAAGAGATGTTGCATACTGTGGGAGAGCTGGTGTAATGGACTTCAGGGTAACAGCAGTTTCTCGGGAAGGAGGGAGAAGCAGTTTCTTCAGAAAGTGGGGGGGAGGCAACCCAGCACAGAGGAAGGAGGGAGACAGAGAAAGAGAGTGAGGATAGACACTCCCTAGAATTTCCATTAGGATGACAATAATAAAAGTTTAGTCTGGCAAGATTCTGTCTATTATGTGTAAGTAAATAAAGAACTGAACTCTCCCTGGGTTCTTGTACATCATTCTTGGGCCAAGCCTGACTGATGAATATTATAATGCTAATCCAATCATACTGTGTGAATATCAGGGGTGGGTTCCTACCCGCATTCGTACTGGTTTGCTTCTCATGAGCTTTGCACATGCTGTGAGCACACAGAGAGTTCGCTGTAAATTGTTTTGTGCATTTGCGAAGACAATGAAAAAATAATAATAAACATGCCGGTAATGGAGACCGAGGAACTGGTTTGGGAGCATGGCCGGCCTAGGTCGCTGCTGGTTCTGTGACCCAGGCCAAATTACCACTACCAGATTGCCCGGACCGGTGAGAACCGGTAGAAGCCCATCTCTGGTGAATATGTTCCTACGTGCTATTTAAAGAATTTATGTCTCAGCTTAAATAAGCTACCTTCACTTCCCACCTTATATCCAGTGTCCCTCCCCTTTTGGCCTCTCTAAGCCAGGGCACCTTCCCTCCAAATGTAGCATTGCTTTTTGAAGAGCGATCACCCCACTGCTCAAGCAGGGAAAGGAGAAGCATCTGCATCTTGCAAAGTTGAGTGGGCAAAGGCATCCCATCCGTTGCAGCTTTCCTCCTCCTCCTGCCTCCCAAGTGGCAGGCCTGCTCCCGAGATCCCCGCTCTTCCGAGCATCTCCCTAGGCTATGCACCAACCCTTCCTTAATGATCCTTATGCTTACTAAGCTGCCTCTGTAACTAGCCCTCTCCTTGGTTCCCTGGTTGCCTCCTTTTGCTATTTTCAGCTTTTCGCAGAATGTGCTTGGCTCTCTCAGTGCTTCCAGCTGTGGCAATTAAACCGTCGTACTTGCAACCTAGTCTGAGTGCTGTTGACCTTTTGGAAGATCAACATATGGTGTATCCGACCGCAAAAAAAAAAAAAAAAAAAGTCCGGCCGAGCCACCCAAAATTCACCCTGGTTTTCTTTCTTTCTTTCTTTTTTAAAATAGAATAGAATAACATTACATAAAATATTGAAAGAGTCCCAGCAAACCACGTCAGCTGAAGATGGGATCGGAAACCCGCAGAGAGCAGTTAGCAATCAAGTTAGGGTGGGGGGAAACGCCGAGCGATTTAGCGTAATGAAAGAAAGGCAAAGAAAGCTTGGCCTGTTTGCTGCAAGCAAGAAAGGATGCTAAATTCAGGGGATAAATTATGCATTACAAATGACTCCCCCAAGGCTTGGGTTTCTAATGTTACATTGTAAGACTTGGGATGTTTTTCTGGATGCCTCTGGACCAGCTTTTGAAAAGGGAGAGTTCGCACGAGCTGTCGAAGGACCTGCCAGAATCCTTAAGCTGGGGAGATACGAAAAATAGAGGCTGCTGGATGGGTCTGGGTGATCTTTTGGCTGGAAAGGGCTAAATCTCCTTTTGAGCCTTCTCCAGAAGGCTCACAAGTCAGGTAGGGATGGAGCTTAAGCAAACATGAATTAGCTGAGATCGAGATCCCACTTGCTTTCTTTAAGAAAACACCTTCAATTCTCTCTCTTCCCTCTCTCCCCATATTCACTGAACAAGTAAGGGCATCTTAATTAATGCTACTCCTAAACTGCCATACTGTTTCTCATCTGTTTTCTTCCCCTGCAGAAGAAGCTTTCCTTTTTTAAAAAATTGAAAATTTTTGAAAAAAAAAAGGCTTTTACAAATATTTATCTCCCCTCCCCCTCCCCCCACCCAACCCCCCCAGCCCCCAACTCCTCTCCCCCGACTTCCCAGAACAAATACAAGGTATAAATCTTTAACAAAGATGTTCTAAAATAAACTTTAAAAAAGTTAGTATCATCTTTCATTTGAGCTTTAACTCCTCTTTTGTTAGGGTAACTCTAAACAGATTATATCATTCCTTGCTTCTTCAGTCATAAACTATCTGGAATTCCTTAGACCCATATTTGTTTTGAATATAGTCAATCCATCTTCTCCACTCCAGTTTATATTTCTCATTTGAGTGGTCTTTGAGATATGCTGATATTTTAGCCATCTCTGCTAAGTTTGTAACTTTTAATGTCCATTCTTGAATAGTAGGCAAATCTTCCTTCTTCCAGTATTGCACCACCAACAGTCTTGCTGCCGTTATTAAATACAAAATCAAGTTAATCTCTATAACAGTTCAATCAGTAGTTATACCTAACAGGAATAACTTTATCCTTTTTTTAAGAACATTTTGCATAATCCACCAAGGTAGCCCTTTATATATTGCTCCAAGGGCTCCAATTACAATTGGAACAACACACAATTTCTTTTTCCACAGTCACTCAACTTCAATTTGCAAGTCCCGGTACTGATTTTTTCTTGCTGTTTATCTTCAATTCGTGCATCTCCAAGTATTGCAATGTCAATGAACCATACTATTTTCTTTTCAACTATTGTTATGTCAGGTGTGTTGTGGGCCAAGTGCCTGTCAGTCTGGATTCTGAAGTCCCACAAGATGATGATGATGATGATGATGATGATGATGATGATGATGATGATGATCATCATCATCATCATCATCATCATGTGGTTAATGTTTGGTGAAATTCATAGCCTTTGGGGATGGTTGGTAGTAGTAGTAGTAGTAGTAGTAGTAGTAGTAGTAGTAGTAGTATCCCCAGTGATGGGCACCCTAGCATTTCCTAATATCTTTGTAGCAAACACAATAAAAGTCACAACAATTTATTAAATATCCATTGGGTCATGGAAAGCATGGATGCCTGGCAGTAAAGCACCAACTGGGTAGTTGGCATGGCCAAAACATGAAAATTGAGAAAGCTAGAGAAATCAAAGGTCATCTTTGTTTGGCTTGGGATATGAATATTTCTTCTTACTTACTAAGAGGTCGTGATGATTTTTCATTGAAGGTCATTTTTTCTGCAACAAAGTAGGAGCAAAGCTTTAGCAAGTTTTTCTAGAGTCAGGCAGCCTACATCTCAAATCCTCCTATCACCTTCTACACAGTATTGTAAGGGTGACTTTGCAGAAGGAGATTGGTGGCATATAAATTTAATAAGTAAATATTTCATAGATACAAATACTTAGGATTCTATTATAATAATCATATATTCATACTACATTGGTTTGACTTTCCAGGAAATAGCACTTTTTTCCCCTCTAAATCATACATAAATACAACAAGAGTTCTAGTCTGATCATTTTTATTTTATAAATTAGGTTTTTTTAATCCTGCTTTTATTTTTTACAGTATTTTAGATATGTTTATCTATGTATTCTTTCAGGGACGTGGTGGCTCAGTGGCTAAGACACAGAGGTTGTTGATCAGAAATGTTGGCAGTTTGGTGGTTCGAATCCCTAGTGCCGCATAACGGAGTGAGCTCTAGCAGTTTGAAAGCAGGTAAAAATGCAAATAAAAAATAGGAACCACCTTTGGTGGGAAGGTAACAGCATTGCGTGCACCTTTGGCATTTAGTTATGCTGGTCACATGACCATGGAGATGTCTTCAGACAACACTGTCTCTTGAAACGGAGATGAGCACCGCCCCCTAGAGTTGGGAACGTGTACTGTATTTTTCATATAAGATGCACTTTTTTCCCCTCAAAAAAGAGGCTGAAAATCTGGGTGCATCTTATACACTGAATACAGCATTTTTTGCCTCCTGAAACCCTGCCCCCTTCATCAAAATGGCTGTGCATCACTTGTAGGAGGCTTTCAGAGAGTTCCTGGGGGCTGGGGAACAGCCTGTTTTTTGCTCATTTTTGCCCCCCCCCCCGGGAACACTCTACAAGCCTCCTAAAGACTATTCATGCCCTTTTTTTGGAAAAAAAAGAAACCCGGACCTGTTTTTGCAAAAACAGGCGATTTTGGGGAGGTTTGCAGAGTGCAAAAACTTTTTTTTTTAAATTGCCTCTTCAAAATCTCGGTGCGTCTTATACTCCGAAAAATAGGGTATATATGTATGTATCTTGACAAACATACCTAACATCTCTGCCTATTTTCTCTCAACAACAACCCTGTGAAGTGAGCTGGACTAAAGGATGATGCAAGGTCAACTTTTCTGCATAGGGGAGGTCTGGAACTCAGCATTTCCTGGTTATTAGATCAGCGCCTTCACCACTCCACCAAGTTGTCATTCTTATTCTGTAGGAGCTGGGTTGAAAGGACTTAACTTAGTTTTTTAAATAGGTACTTAAATTTTCAGAAGGACCTGAAACTTTTACGCCTGGAGAATTAAACAATAAAATGCCCGCTCAAAATAAGTGATGCGGTTAGCGATATTTATATGTGGATTTGATGCTGTAAAAAGAAGAAAAAGACGATCAACATTTTTTTCAAAAACCGCAAGTTAAAGGCGACCCATCTCTTAAATTGATATATCATGTTAGAAAAAGAAATGTAAAAGCTGGCATATTCAATTTAAAATTAAATACAGAGTTTGAATTTCAGGCGGTGAAGCTAAAAAAGATCAAAGGGAACTCTCTACAGTTCTTTCGAATTTGATATTATGCTTCTCCGGAGATCATTTATTCCCATAATTTAGTTTGACTTATTTTGGCTTCAGTTCCATTAAAAGTGTGTAGCAAGGAGAGAGCCTCTCTTTACTTAAATTTTTAACTTCAACCTGTCAGTGGAAAAGGAGAAAAGTGTCTCAAAGAGGATGATCTACAGAGCTGCTAATAGCTTTCAAATCTTTTGACTTTTTGAGCCTGATAGGGAGAGGCTGTCCCCTACCTCAGCCTGATTGTATTTTAACCCTGATGGTCCTTATTCACTTGAAATGGGCACCTTTACTGAAGCGCAGCCTTGCCAATTTGCCCTTGAAGGTATGCTGTGCATTCTGTGGCATCCATTGTAAGTGATCCCCGGCCAGCAATAACGTGGGTTAGGTAGCCATAATTATGAAGGAAAGGTAGCCATAATTATGAAGGAAAGGCTGCCATGTTTCCCTTGAAGTAATTAGAGGCAAAAGCAGAAAGGAATCACACCCTACGCCATTCAAAACTTTTATCATAGCAAAAAGAAATTGTGGCACGATAGGAAACAAATCAAGTCACATTTGTCTTGAGTTGGTCTAAGCTGACATTTGAAAGTCAGTTTGGAACTGGGGAAGAATCCCCACCCATGACCTTGCCTACTGTGCAGCTAGAATAGCTGGAGTTACTAGCCTGTATTTCTTCAAGCTCTACTCCAGTTGCTTAACTCTGCCCAACAGAACTGGCCAATTTGATTGCAGGCATTGTTATGTAGGAAGTTAGCACCCACCCCTCTCCTAGAAGAATGAAATATCCTAGGAAATATTAAAAAGGCAGAATATTATATTTCCCTGGATAAGAAATGGAGAAAGATGTTGTTAGGCAGGAAACAGACTCACTCTTAATAGCCCCCTCCACCTTTGTCAATGGGCCATTAAGGCCTGAGCCAGTCAATTCTACATAACAAAGATATACCCTCTTCAGGCAGAGCCATTTCATTGCACCACCCCACCAAGTTTCAACCAAACGTAGCACACAGACAACCTACGAAGCTAGCTATGACCTCTGACCAGTGGTGGGTTTCAAAAATTTTTCGAACCTACTCTGTGGGTGTGGTCTCCTTTGTGGGAGTGGCTTGCTGGCATTGTGACCTGGTGGGAGTGGCTTGCCAGCCATGTGTTTTCTTTCTCTTTCTCTTTCTCTCTCTCTCTCTCTCTCTCTCTCTCTCTCTCTCTTTCCTTCCTTTTGTCTCTCTGTCCCTTTTTCCTTTTTTTCTTTCACTTTTTCTTTTTTTTCTTTTTTTCTTTAGTTCTTTCTTCCTTTCTTCCTCTTTCTCTCTCTCTCTCTCTCTCTCTGTGTGTGTGTGTGTCCCAGTGGTGGGTTTCAAAAACTTTTGGAACCTCTTCTGTAGGTGTAGGACCTGCTTTCTGGTGGAACCTCTTCTAACCGGTTCGGTAGATTTGACGAACCGGTTCTACTGAACTGGTGCGAACTGGTAGGAACCCACCTCTGTGTCTGACAGCAACCAATCAGGATACTCTTTCTGTGCCCCAGAAAGTTCAAAGCCTAGAGAAGGCATAAAACCCAGGCACTCTCAGCATCTCTTCCCTTTTTTTCACCCAGGAGCTCCAAGGCATGTGATCCTGTCCACCATTAAACCATCTTTCCAAACCGCCTCGATGTTTCCAGTATCTTTTCCCCCACTTGGAAATGAACCCAGAAAGATATTTCTTCCAACAGTTACTTCACCTGCTTCTATCCAAATAAATCAGCATCCTTCTATTGCACCTTTAAGGATTGATAAGACAGGGAGATTTTTTCATGTGTTTGTAGAATATACAGTATGTATGTATGTATGTATGTATGTATGTATGTATGTATGTATGTATGTATGTATGTAAATCAGTTGCAGGTAATTCTTGACTTATGACCAGTTGCACAGTGACCATTCCAACATCCCCCTCCCTCGCAATCACATGTCCAAGGTTTGGGCCCACAGCAACCAGCTCACATATATGATCATTTGCGATGTCCCCTGGTCACATGCCCACAGTTTACAATCTTTTTTGCAAGAAACTGGAGTTTATTTCCAGTCTCTGGCAAAATCCACCCCATAGCAAAACAATGGGTTCACTTAGTGACTGTGAGATTTTTTTAATGACCACAAAAATCAGGTCAAGTCAGTGACCTGCTTTAAAATGGCCTCGGCTTACAACTGTTAACTGTGGGTTCAATTACATTTGCAACCTATCTGTATAGGTTGCAAATGTAACCTATATCTGTATTCTATCTAGCTGCACCTATCACTAATTCAGTGAAGACAGAAAATCATCCCACACAGCTCTGAATTCAATGTATTATGTATTTAGCAATATATTCATGAATGGTGAGACCAACCTCTTATTTGACCTTGCAGGATCCTTTATTTTTACATCTTTCTTTTCTCAGACTCTCTCACACATAATGTATGTGTAATCGGCATGTTGTGTTTAGCTATACTTCCTTCTGAATGGAAAAAAAGATGGACTATCCTTTGGGATAAGTTCTAGACTAGAATTTTGGTGCTAACCAGTGGCTAACCGGATGCCGACTGGGTGTCTTAAAGCAGGGGTCTCCAACCTTGGCAACTTTCAGACTTGTGGACTTTCAGCTCCCAGAATTCCTCCACCAGCTTCAATTCTGGCAGTTGAAAGTCCACAAGTCTTAAAGTTACCAAGGTTGGAGACCCATGTCTTAAAGCAAAGAGCTCCCTCCCGGTTCCAGTATTAAAGGCATTATACAGCTAACTAGCAGTCATTATTGTAATTTTGACTGGGGAAACACCACTAATAATATCAACTATTTGCACCTGTTATTGTTCACTAAGGATTACAGACAGCAGGCAAAAGCCTCCCTCTCTCTCTTTTAAAAAAATCCTCTTGATATTGGCTTTGCTTTCTGCTTGTTGAAACATTGATGTTTCTTTAATTGTCCTCAAAACTTGTTTTCTACAGGAAAAATGCTATAGATAGCTATAGATAATTATTGAGCAGAATGAGTCTGTTTCTACAGTTATAAAATAGCAGGGATGGATTGGGGGTAGGAGTCTCCTTATCAGATTTCTACTCATCATGTGCAATTTTTACCACTCTTCTTGACTTCTTTTCTAAGTTTAAAAAGACTTTCTCTATAACCGTCTCCCAGTTTCTAGATAATTTCATTACCTTTCTCATTGGAATCTGATGAAGAAGAAGAATGGATTGTGGATGAGTGGACCCAGTATTAAACGAGACTGAAGTTCCTCTGAGATGGAAGTGAAATAGAAGCTCTGTAGCTGAGAAAGCACAAATGGGATCAGAAATGGATGCATTTTGCAACTGAGAGCAGAATGCCTTAAAGACTCAATTTCCAAAGAGCATAGCTATATTAATTTGTTACAGCAAAAACAATTTTCTGGCACTTAATCCTACAAACCACATTTATCCTATAAAAACTTATGCCATGATCATTTGTGATTTATTTAGATGCCATGGCACTCTTTAATGTTGGTACCTTTAGGCAGTTAGTGCAACTTTTGAAGAAATCTACATAATTCTTCAGCATTCTCTCATTCTTTATATTGTCTTCAAAACAATACTTCGCTATTCATTTTCTGCTGGTAACAAAAGAATAAAAACAAACCTTTGAGAAATTCGGTTGAATGTAAATCAAAACCCAAATCTTGACTCAAATTGATATTATCCAAAGAAGGGATTAAAAAGCTATGTTAGATTACTCGTTTTATATTGCGTAGATCAGAAGTGAAGTATTTCCATCTCCACAATTCTAGCTGCAGTAAAACTTCCAACAATCTCTGCTGGTAAGGTTTTTGTTCCAAACATGGAAAGAAAGATAGAAACTTTCAAAGCATGGTGCCCTTGCAGAAATGTTGAATGGCAACTGCTATGTGTTTCCAAGGTGGGGCGTGGGAGGAGTCACTGCAAGGGTGTTCTCACGGCCCAATTGCCTGGAGACTGAGGTAAATCTGAGGACACTCCCTCTGTTCCTCCTGGTGACTCCCCAGATTAACCTCAGTCTTCGGCCTAACAGGAGCTATCCAGTGACTCTCCGAGTTTAGTTTAATTTCTGTTAGATATTTTTACCTAGTTTTTCTGGCTTCAGGCCTTTGGCCTTTAGCCTTTAGCTACCTTTTCTTCAAATTTTGGCATTTTTGGCTTCAACGGATCTCCTGCCACCTCCTGCTGTGCCCCTGTCCTGCCGAAGCACAAGCCACGCTCGCTGCTACCTTGCAGGCCCTGATCCAATGGCCCCTGGTGGAGGGGGGAGTCTCCAGACCTTGCATGCCATAGCCGTTTTAAAATGGCAAGGAGAAAAGGCTCCAGGAGGTCTGAGGACCATAGAGAGGAAGGAAGGAGCGGTCCCGCCGGATCTTCCTTAGGCAATCGGGCTGTGTGATCGGCGGTCTCCATTTTGAGCTCATGGGCGCATGCACGAGGCTGGGAGGCATACTAGCCAGTCACCATTTCGCCTCAACACCGATCGGCAGCAGCAGCAGCAGCAGCAGAAGGGGAAGAAAACTTATTTGGGCCCCAACTCTGCCAGCGATCCAGGGAGATTTTAGCCCAGATCGGTGCCCAGGTCTCTTTTGGCCCGCAGATCGGCGGGTGAGGAAGAACTCAGCGAATCCGAAGGAGCGCCGGATCCATGAGCAGAGAGACCACTGCTGAGAGAGAGTAGGTAGAGAGAGAGTGAGAAAACACCTAATCATGAGTACTGCAATGGCGGAGGCCACCTGGAGCAAGGGAGCGGCTGCCCCAAGCTCTCCAGGGGGTGCAGACCCAGGAGAGGGAACCTCTCGAGAGGTAGGCCCTGGGTCTAGGGGGAGATCGCTTCAGAGGAAGGGCTCCTCCAAGTCATCCAGGAGGGACAGGCTCAGGCAGGAGGCCCCCCTAACCAGAGCGGCAGAGAGGAGGAATAGTGATACCATCAACCCCTCCCCAGCCAGGTCACATTCTCCTCCCAGGCCCCCTCCCCTAGCTGAGGATCCTGGTTCTCCAGGCCCAGGGAGAGATTCCAGGGAGGGTAGCCCTTTGTCTCCCCCCTTGTCACCTGCCAAGAGAGAGAGGGGATCCCTTTGGGGGCAGGGCTGAGCCACCCAGAATGCAGATGGCACCCCCATCCTCTGGATCCAGGCACAATAGGGAGCCCCCTATCCTTTCCCTGGCCTATCTAGAGCTCCCTGAGAGTTTCCAGCTTGTGCTAGCCAAGGCCATCACAGATGGCATCTTTTTGGGCATGCAGCACCAGTTCCAGGGTGCCGGGCACTGGTCTACTCAGGGGAACCCACGAGAGCACACAGCCCATCCTGAGGTCTCAGCTTCCAGGGACATCAGGGAATCCTCACCCTCCACTGCAGTGAGGGCTCAGAATCTGAGGGGGAGGTGCAGAAGGATGTGGGGTTTTCAGATGATGAGGAGGCCACAGCCCCAGAGGCATCTAGTTTCGCAGGCCTATTCCCTCCAGCCCTAGTCAGTTCTTTACTGCACAAGGCCAAAACCACCGCAGACCTGGATCCCCCACCGGCTGCAGAGCAGACCTCAGCTTCCCCTAGCATGAGTGGGGGGAAGAAAAGGAAGCAGGGCCCCTTCTACAGACCCAGGGTGGAGAAAGAGGAGATTCCTACCCCAGACCTCTTCTTGGAGGTACTTAAATCCCAGTGGTCCAAACCGGGCTCCTTTCCAATGCCAGGGGGAAATGATCGTAGGTTTTATAGCCTTAATGCCTCTTTTTTCCAAGCATTACAGATTCCCTCTGTAGATGCCCCAGTAGCAGCCTTGGCCTCCGCTTCCGCTGTGGTAACGGGAGATATCTCCAACTGCTTGAAGGCAGAGAACAGGAGAGCGGAACTGGTCATGCGGAGGACCTTCCAGGCTATCTCTTGGGCGATCAGGGTGGCAACAGCCACCTCCTTCTTCAACAGATCCACCCTCCTATGGCTGGAACATATTCAGGACAGGGCACCAGCATCAGATGTCAGACTGCAGCAGGACATTACCAAGCTGCTGGCAGCTACCCAGTTCTCGGCGGACGTGACCCTGGATGCGGTAAAGTATTCTTCCAGGGCTTTGTCATCCTCAGTAGCTTCCAGGCGCCTCTTGTGGCTTTGACACTGGCAGGCCGAGTCCCAGACGAAATGGCACCTGGCAGAGGTGGAGTACACAGGGGACAAGCTTTTTGGAGCGGCATTGGACCCCATCCTCGTGGAGGATAAAAATAAAAGGAAGGTCTTCCCATCCACCACCAGACGTGGCGACCACCGAGCGGCACCTTACGCCAGGAGAGCCCCTTACCAGCCACCGGAGCAAGACAGCCAACCACCAAGGTACTCCGCTCCCAGGTACTCCAGACAGGGGGCAGACAGTTCTCCAGGGAGAGGTTTAGGCCCCAGCAGACTGGCAAGTGGCCCTTTCGAGGGGGCGGCAGCCATCCTTTTTGCACAGGTAAGTGATTCAGGCTCGAATCTACCCATCGGCAGTTGCCTCTCACACTTCACAGACCGCTGGGAGGGCATTACCTCGGATGCCTGGGTCCTCCAGACCATCCGGTTGGGATTCCATCTGGAGTTCCGTTCTCTTCCACCCAGTAGATTCCGCACGTTTCCCTCCTCCAAGAATCTGGCTAAGCGCGCCCTCATGCATGAAGCTATCCACCATCTTCTGGACATTAGTGCCGTAGAACCGGTTCCGGAGGGGGAGAAGGTGTCAGGGTTCTACTCATACCTTTTCCTAGTCCCCAAGGGTTCAGGGAGATGGAGAACCATCCTAGATCTTAAGCTCTTGAACTCCAGAATAGTCTACCAGAGGTTCAAGATGGTTGATTCCCTCAAATCCATCTTGGAAGGGGTCAGGCAGGGGGATTTCCTAGCATGCATCAACCTCATGGAAGCCTACCTTCACATCATGATCTCCCCCAACCATCGCAGGTTTCTCAGGTTCTCCTACCAAGGAGATCATTACCAATACAGGGCCCTCCCTTTCGGCCTGACTTCTGCTCCCAGAACCTTCACCAAGGTAATGGCAACTAGACTTTCTTGTTTTTTCTTTGAAGACATTTTGCTTCTCATCCAAGAAGCTTCTTCAAGTCTGACAGGATTGTGGGGAATGGAAGGATTTATATTCCTTGCAGGCAGCTGGTCATTCGCATCCTTTTAGAGGGTTGTTGAAGCACTTGGAGGTTTATCTGTGTCCTCAGGGTCACCTGAGTGGTGCTCCTGGTTCCTGTAATCTGCATTTCCCCCCCTCTGGAAATCCATTCTTACTCCCACATCATTCAAAGGGTGTTCATCCCAAATTGTAAAGCTAAAAGTCTGTAGAGATTTTCAGTCATCCAGGTCATGGTTGACTGAGAAAAAAACAAGGAAGTCCAGTTGCCTCCTGAAAAAAGCACTTTTGGGACAACCATGACTTGGATGACTGAGAATCTCTACAGACCTTTAGCTGTAATAGCCTTAGTGGGCTACCAAAGAATAGCCTTAGTGGACTACTAGTACTCTTAGTGATATTTTCCTTTTGGGAGCTACCTTCACAGTTGCTATTTCACACCCCGTCCCTCTCATCTTTCTTAAAATGCTTCCCCTACATTCTTAATTGTACAGCTTTGTGTACAGGAGCTAGAAGGTTTTATCCAACCAAAAAAATGCTATTCTTCTTTTCAATAAAAATGCATCAATGAAGTGCAATCCATCTCTCTGTATATCTCTTTTTCAAATTAAGAAGTGGTATATTGGATGATGCCATTAATACAGCAAATTTAGAAATGGTCTATTGGATTCTACACTAACATATGAATTGTCCTCAATATCCCAAATGTCAACCCATGTCCTCTTTCCTGCCCTCCAAACTGTGTCTGGGAATGAATAGAAAAACTGATCCTAAAAGGTTTGATAGAGGCACAATGTCTCAGCAGTTAAAGGTGCTGAGTTTGTCAGCTGAAAAGGTTCAGGACCCAAGTGCCAGACAACAGGGTGAACTCCCATTACTTGCCCCAGCTCCTGCCCACCTAGCAGTTCAAATAAATAGGTACCATTTCAGTGGGAAGGTAACAGGGTGTTCCATGCACCTCAATGTACAGTCATACTGGCCACATGACTATGAAAATGTCTTCAGACAACAATGGCTCCCTTGGCAAGGAAACGGAGATGAACACCACCCCCTAGAGTTGGGCACGCCTGGACAAGGGAATCCTTTACCTTTACTTTTAGAAGATTTGATGCTGTTATTCTTAGATAGAAAACATGATTATAAACCAGTTTCAATAGAGTGATTAAGGGTGCTGGAGTAGGAGACCATGGGTTCTAGATGAATTAGAACAAGTAACAGTTTTTTATTAGAATATAATTCTAATACATGAATATGATATATAAAAGGTAAAATCTATTTGGGCAAATGAAACTTCTGATGATTTAACGGATAGGTCTAGGAAGTTTTATCAGCAATCATACAGAAGAGGTTTATGACGGAATGTTTTTCAAGTTCTCTGTGTACTTGAGGCCCCCACTATTCCTCTGTCCAATTAGTGAAGAGCTCAAGCTCTGCTTAGCTGTCCAAGCAGGGCCTGATAAATATACTGGCTTTCTAAGCACGTTGCTGTTAGAATTCATGAGTAGCATTCAGATTAAGATTAACTAAGTCCCATAGAAATTAATGGAATTTAAATTAATCACGGGGACTAATTGTCTCTTTGAATTCAATATGCTTCTCATGAGCAACCTGTTCCTAAATGCTGCTCCATAAAAATAGCAGGAAGTTTTTTCTGAATTGTAGTATTAAAGAGAGCTAGATAATGCAAAATCTGTAACAGTTTCTATAGGTGGCAGACAAAATTAAAAAAAGCTTTTTTGCAGTTATGATCCAGCTCTCCCAAAATTTCAGAAAAACAAAAAATGCATTCCTTATTAGCTTCAGAAGGAGAAATGCATTTTAATCTTAAATAAAGATCTATTCTTTAGAATAAGGTACATCCATATTTAAGCTACATTTGTCCTGAGCTCATGCTGGCTTACTCTGGCTGAGACATTTTAGCAATAGCCAACAAGATATTCAATATGGCATTAGGCTACTCCATCCTTTCATTGGACAATGACAGATCTTCCTTTAGATGTAGGTTCAATCCAGTTGGAAGTCAGAGGCTGCATAGTTTTGTTACACCAGATGTTCATGCACTTTCTTATGCTTACTGTATAGTAATGCCCAGGAATTTTGCCCAACTATGTATTAATACCCAAGAATAGAACAGACAGTCTGGCTCATTATTAAAAATGTCTTTACACTCGACTGCTGGGGGCGTGGCCTGTTGCCGAGGAGGGCTCAACCGAGCTCCTCTCATAGTTCTGGTCTGTATATCTAAATAAGATCATAGATATCACCCCTTTTTGGCTAAGAAAGGGGCAGGGAGTAGCTCTGTATGCTAGGGTTTATTCGTAATCCACAGCCTTTTCTTTTTTTTTGGCTGTGGATAGAGATTAGATCCAGCGGGAGCGGAGCTTTTATCTCCAGCCAGTTCTTTTCAGCTGCCTTTTTTGGCAGCCCTAGACAGGCTAGCCCCCCCGCCCAGGACAAAGCAAAGTTTTTTTTCAAGCTAGGTTAATACAGGCGGGTCCCACTCCTGTGAGATTTATGCTTTTATTACTATCTTAAATACCAGCACCATTCGTCTTAGAGACTTCTTTGTTTAAACGGATTTCAAAATGGCGATTTCTCTCCGTTGGTGATTGATAGCGGATCTACTTAGCCGGTTTTACCTTCCTGCAGACTGCTCCTTAACAAAATAAACTCTTTTTCTTTGGAAACAGAGGGGAGCAAAAGCGCTGCTTATTTGTTTATTTATTATGGCACCCAGGTCAAAGAAGCGTCTTGCTACAAATGTGCCTAAAGAATTTAAAGAATTTATATTGGAATCACAGCCTTTGTCTCCTATGCCCTCTACTGGAGAATTTCTAACACAGGAATATTTCTTTAAAATGTTTAATGATTTTAAAAAAGAAATCAAGGAATTTGTATTGGAACTATATGATGATTTAAAGTCTAAAATTAATCAGATGAAGGCGAATACGTTCGCAGCCGTGTCTGCCTTGTCAGATTATTCTGCTGAAATAGAGAATAAATTGGAAAGCTTGGAGAAGGCTAATTTTAATTTGACTACTAATATTCAAATATTACAACAAAAAATTAGAGACACTGAAGAACAGCTCGTGATGATAAATTTTAATAGGAAGGCATTTGCAATAAGAGTTAGAGGATTCCGTGAAAAGGAGCAAGAGAATCTGAAACAGACCTTTGCTGAAGCCTTCAGCCATGCGGTGGGAAGCCCGGGACTTAACTTTGATTGGCAGATTCGGAAAATCTATCGCCAGAACTCTTTGGTAGCGGAACAGCGACAGCTCCCGAGGGACATAATTATATATTTCTCCACAAAAGAATCTAGAAATGCGATTGTGCAAAAGTTTCATAATAACAGTCTCCGAGTTGATGACCAGGACCTGATTGTCTTCAAAGATATACCTTTCCAGATGTTGAGAGAAAGAAGGGATTACGCCTTTTTAACTAAAGAGCTTAGGAGTCAACAGATTCAATACAGATGGGAGGCCCCTGCCGGCATCACGGTCACATTTGAGAATCAAAGATTTCGTCTTAACTCTGTTTCGGAGGCCCGAGATTTCTATTGTAGGACTTTGAAGGCGGGACTTCCTGACTCACTTGGAAGAGAGGAGAGACAAGCGGAAGGAGAAGGCAAGCGGCAGGCCACGTGGCTGCAAGATGGAGGGGGTAGCCTTTCCTCCCTCGGAGAAGCAGAAAAAAGGAGATCGAGAACTTAGACATTTTAAAATATTTGCCAAAGTTGTGGACTGAATGGGGGTTTGCGACCTCTCTCCGGTAGAAAAAGCGGATTAATTCTTATTAGAAGGGAAAGTTGGGTGAAATTACTTTGAGCTAGATCTTAAACTAATGTCAGCATAAATTTGATAGTGGTAAACATCAGACAAGCAAGGGATGAGGGTAAAATATATGCGGAATGATTTACGTTGTTTAAAGCTTATTAGAAGAGAAAAAGCCGGTTGGGATTATCTTAAGATAGATGTAAAATGAATGCGGAATGAATTATGTTGTTTAAATTTTGTTAGAAGGGACTACTTTAAAACAGAAGGTTAACTGACTTTTGCTGAAAGTATTATTTGAATATGTGGAATGATCTATGCTATTTAATTCTTATTAGAAGGGAAAGTTGGTTGAAATTACTTTGAGCTAGATTTTAAACAAATGTCTGCATAAATTTTATAGTGGTAAATATCAGACAAGCAAGGGATGAGGGTAAAATGCATGTGGAATGTTTTACGTTATTTAAATCCTATTAGAAGAGAAAGTCGGTTGGGATTATCTTAAGATTGAAATTGATTTTTGTGTAAAGTAATACTTGATCTACACTGCTTAAACTTTACTAAGAAGGGGAAGCTTGGTTAGATTATTTTGAATTATTGTTTGAAAAGGAGGTTAAGAAAGATTATTTACGCTGTTTAAATTTTATTAGAAGGGAAAGTTTGATTATTCTTCTGTAAAGTAATATTTGAATATGCTTACACAAATTTGTATAAATGTTTACCTGAATATAAGGTTTAGGAAGAGGAACGGGAGAGTCTACAGAAGGTTGGAGTAAATAACAAAGAAGTAAGAGATGAGAATAAAATATAGATAGAATGACTTATACTATTTAAGCATAGAAAAAGATGGGGGGCTGAGATCAACACAAAGAGTGGTTTCTTTTTTTTTTTTCTCTTTTCTTTTCTTTCTTTTTTTCTTGTTTTCCTTTCTTTTGACATATTACTTTTATTTTTAATCTATATGTATACAAGATACCTTAGACAGAAGGTAGTGCCAGGTGTGGGCCCTGGGAAGTCGGGAGGATTAGGGATGGGGATTTGTGGGGGGGGGGGCGTTAACATAGTCTCAATAAGAACAAGAATGTATTTATATACGGTGGTTTTTTTTTCTTTTCTCTCTTTTTTCTTTCTTTATATATTTTTTCTTTTTTTCCCCTTGGTTTATTTTACTTTTATCAGATTAAACAACACTCGAATAAAGGCATACACCAAGGAGGGAGGTAGAGGGAAAGAAGAGGGAGGAGTAAGGAAGGAGTAAGGGGAATGTAAGGAGGGCGTGTGGGGAGTAAGGGGAGAAGGAAAGTTTGAGGGGAAAGGGAAGTAGGAGGGGAGTGTTAGAGGGAGAAAGGAAAATTGGAGGGGGTAGATGGGGTGTATGGAGGATGGAAGTGTTAGGTGGGGTTGTGAATGATGAGTTGTGTTCTTTTTTATTTTATTTGTTTTATTTCTTTTTTTTATATAGCAAATACCCTGTATATAAGTGATTGCAAATGGAATGTGAAAATGAATAAAATATATTTTAAAAAAATGTCTTTACACTAATGCACAAAGTATAGGCAGCAAGCAAGATGAACTGGATATCATTAGCAGAAAGGGTAGTGTGATGTAAAAGGGATTACAGAAGCATGATATTTTTTTTAAAAACAAACAACATAAATTATGCAAAATAATCCCACAGGGAGAACATTGAGCTTGATGAGGGACAAGCAACACAGAAGAGTGAGTGAAACAACAATGCATATTGGGAATGAATGAACTTACCTCTGAAGAGGTCCACAGGTAAGGCTTACCCAGAAGGTAATGCAAATGTAACACACATGTTGAACTAATCTCGGTTAAGGCAAAAGGGCAACTCAACAGAAGGCTTATCCATCCAGAACTGATGGCTGAAGATTTGGTAAAGCAGATTTTTTTTTCTTTCAAAAGATTGAGGTGGGCTCTAGAACAGGGGTGTCAAACTCATGGCATCATGTTGTCATCACGTGACGTATCGTGACTCTCTCCCCTTCGCTAACCTGGGGGTAGGCATGGCCAGTGTGTGACATATCTGGCCCATGGGCTGTGAGTTTGACACCCCTGCTTTACAAATTCTGCTACCTTGGTTTTGGCTTACACTAACTAGGAGGAGTTGTCTGAAGATATTAACATCATGAGAACTCTGGGTATATGTTTTCATGCATTTCCAGAATTCATGGTTTTAACTCAAAGCTCAGCAAGAGACAAACCCAGCCATGAATATTAGAAAGGCAATTTTTAATAGATTAAGATAAATAGTTAGATGCTATGGGGGGAATTTTTAAAGGCAAAAGTATTGTGGCTGATGGAACTTCCTGAAAAGGACACTAAGGATAGCATAGTCTCAAGCATTATCACGGAGGAAGAGAAGACATCTAAAGATGGCATTGTGAGGAGCTGAGGCTAAAGAAGGAAGCTTATTGAAAAAGGAAGGAAGGGCTAACAGCCAAGAAAATTCTACAAAAATACAGCTCAGAAATGTAGGAATGAGGTCAGGAAGGCAAAGATGGAAAGTGAATGAAGGATAATAAGAGAGGCAAAATCCAGCAAGAAGGATTTCTTCAGATATGTCAACAGCAAAAAGAAGACAAAGGTGGCGATAGGCTCACAGCTTATTCCAAATGAAACAGTCTTAACAGATGATGGAGGAAAATGATGAGACTCCTATTTTGCCTCTGTCTTTCCAGCCAAAGGAAATGGTAATTTAAGTCACATAGACTTAAAATAACTCTTACAACTAAGAGTTGTAAGTCAATCAGAATAGAGTAAAAGCTTCTACCTAGTGTGAATACCTTAAGTTGCAAGCGTTCATGAAAGACATCCTAGAATACTGAAGAAATTGGCTGATGATGTTTTGGGACCTCTGTCAATTATTTCTGAGAAGGCTAGAGTACTGAGAAGGGTTACCAAACTGGAGAAGAGCAAATATGGATCCCTGGTTCAGGAAAGGAGAAAAATAAGTAATTATTGATCAGTGAGCATCAATCTCTGGGGGGGAAATGTTACTTCAGGTAATAAAACAATCAATTTGTAAGCATCTTGAGGACAATGGCAACCTTTTAAGAGCCGGGAATGTGGGTTTGCCAAAAAAAGGTCTTATAAGAAAAATCTCTCTCCTTTCTTGACAAGGTATGAGAATTTAAATGAGAATAAAGGGGAATGTTGTGGATATAACCCTTAACCACAGATGTACTATTTCGGCTATGCTATTATAGAAATGAGGTCATAATGACCACTCTAGCTGCTGGCCATAGTCCAGGTAATTGCACTACAATATTGTGACTAGTAGTTCTGGAGCTATTCCTTCCAAAAAGTGCACAAGACTATTTGAATTTGTTCTTGCCATATAAATTATTGCAAGACGTAGATTGTACCTGGTCATCAATTTCATCGGGAGTTTATCATCACTGATATCAGAAGCAGCGACGGCGGGTTCCTCATTATCCATTACAAAATTTTTGTTGCAATCTGATTCCACTTCACTCAGCTCACTCTGCTTCTTCATACCATTTTAGAACAGTTTTTTCAAAGTTTGGATCACCAAATTGCACTCTTTTTGGCGGAAAACATCACCCCGACATTATTAAAAATATATGTTAACAAAGATCTCCAGGAGAGGAGGAGTTGACATTACGATGACATGACTGCAATCTCAAAGTCCTGAGATTGCAGTCGATACTTTTGCCGCTGCACCGTCCCGCAGAGATAGTGATCGGGAAGAATACATCTTGCTGATCTCAGGGACCCCGCAAAGTTTCTGATTGATCAAAGAGAAGTTCTTCAAGCCAGCGACAAAAACACAGCCACAAACTGATGAAGTTGGGACAGCTCCAGAACAGAAGGAAATGGAAAGAGAAAGTGTGTACAGCTGGTGAGGAAATTTTATTGTTTCAAAAGAGACTACCCCACAAAAAACCTTAAAGCTAAGTTAAATTTGAGAACAGAAGAAATAAGCGATGAAATTAAGCTACATTGGATTGCATTGGACAGTAGGTTATCTTTCGTTTTAAATGCTATTTTATTTGCACAAAGCCTTTTAAAGTGAATGGATTAGTTTTTCTTCTTTTTTATTTTTGTAACCTATGGATTGAAACTCTTTTTTTTATTTTTATATGAGTTTTTTTTCCTTTTTTCTATTTTGCCTCATTTAAGAATTTTACTTCTTTTAAACCTGGAATACAAAAAAGATACAAAGATACAAAAGGAATACAAAGAGGCTTGTAACATTAGGGGAAAGGAAGCAACACTGCCACTTGGAGGCTGGAGGTTTGAGCCTTGGAAACATTCTACTTTCACTTCTTTCTTTGATCATTTCGATTTTGCACTTTAAGACCTTACAGCTTGTTTACAGAGAATGATAAGAAGAGCACAGAGTGTTTATGTAGGTGTTCTTTTGAACCTTATTGCCAGCTGGAGAAAAGTGAAAACAAGGTCTTATTGTGAGAGATTATAAATGAATTTGTGGTTAATCTAATAGAAAGCTTTGAAAGCCAGAGTGGCAGTGTTTACCAGTTGAAAGAATGGCACAATATCAACATCAAAAAGAAACTTCAATATTGCAAGAAATGTTTGGAATTCAAAAATTACTAGAAGTATCAGAGAGAATTGATGAGAAACTGGAAAACATAGAGCATATAACAGTAAAATATGATGGAGAATTTCAATTGGAAAAAGTGGAGGCTAGAGTCCTAAAAATGGAAGAGAAAAACGAGCACAAAGACAAGAAATTTGTTGACATCTACGGTGAATGGAGTGTGGTTGGAAATGGAGAGAATGAAATATGGAAAGGGGAGCTAGATGGCTAGGTATAGATATAGAAGAAAAAAGAAAAGAATTGATGGATTTAAGGAGAGAAATCTTATCAGAAGCACAGTTGATGACCAAAGATATGCTGATTAAAGAAACAGATGGAGATTATCGAGATTATATAAGAGATGCAATAAGCAATGAGCTGCAAAGAGAAGTCCACACAAATATTATCAAGGAAATAATCAGAAGATTAATTCCACAAATGGCAAAAGACATAAGATTGCATTATTACTGGAAAGGCACAGGTTGATATATGAAAGCTTATAACAAAAAAATAGTTAAATTTAGTTAAATTTAGAGCATTATGTAAAAAATGAAGTGATAATGGATATGGTTAAATAAATAATTGACAATGATAATAATTTATACATATGTAGTGGTTTGATAAGAATTAATTGGATATGAATGGTAAATGGTGACTATGAAAGGAAGATTAGAAATTTTGTTATGACATAAAAGCTAATAATAAAAAATTAAATCAAATCTAGTTAAACTTTGAGCATTAGGTCAAAAAATGTTATGATAATGGACATAGTCAAATAAATGATTGATAATGATAATGATAATAATAATAATGTATGTATATATATATATATATATATATATATATATATATATATATATATATATATATATATATATATATATATATATATATATATATATATATGTATTGGCTTAATAAAAAGATATTGGATATAAATTGTAAATACGGATTTGGAAAGGAGGACTAGAAACTTGGTTACTAAATATTATTGATTTTTATTTAGAATAGGTCATAAGGATTTAATGTTATTGGATAATATTGGAAATAACTAACAAAATGCCATTATGTGGTTATGTTTTAAACTTTGGAATATTCTATGCAAAAGGACATTAAAACAATTATAGTCAAATGAAAATTGAGGTATGATGATAGTAATATCTATAAATATATTTGATTTAAAATATATGATTTGATATGAATTATAGGTGATGACTGTGGAAGACATACACAAAAGCTTTTTGTAATCAATTGACACATTTTCTATAGTATGTAAAGAAAGAGGATTCTTTGTGTTGTGTGTTTATGCAAAAATAAAAATAAAAATTTTCAAAAAAACCCCCCAAAGATCTCCGGTCAAAATGACCGTAACTCCAATTCAAATGTCGCTACAGAAAACACCAAATAACTCATGCATGTGATGCTGCATACACTCTTATTGGCAGAAAAACAAAAGTTATTCACAACTGGAATGGTCCATTTCTAAAAATAGGGGTGTTCCGAACATTTTGGAAAACTGTTGCAGTCACCGTGAGCACGGGTCCGTGGTCATATGATAAACTAACTCAATTTCAGCAAAGCTTTTGACAAGGTTCCACATGACAATCTCACTGAGAATATGAAAGTGTGATATGGATGTGCTACCATAAAGTGGATAAACAATGTGGCACTTAAAGAGTCAGCATTAATTAGTCAGGCTGCAGAGCCATAACCAGCAAATCTCACAAGAGAGTCCTTTGGGATCAGTGTCTTCAACATTTTTATTAATCACCTGGACAATAGGATTGTTAGGCTTGCTTATCAAATTCGCTGATGATACAAAATTGGGAGGACTGCTCAATACCCAGGAAGACCAAGTAGGACCAGCATCTAATCTGGACAGTTTGGAAGACTGGTCTAAGAGGATTCAAGATGCCCTTCAACATTGCACAACCATGAAAAAATGAGGAGATCCCTACAGATGAAATTGTAATTAAAAAAAAAATTAGAATGCGCAGAAATGGATAAACACTTAAAATTAAGGAGAAAGAAGAAACTGAATATTTTTTAACATGGGAATTTTTTTATCAATGGCTTATGAGTAGAAACAGATTAGAAACCTAAAAGTATAAGAGAAGGGTCAATTACAATGAAGATTTACTAAAATGGATAAGTAAATATTATTATTATTATATGATCATATAATATATACTAACGTATATACTAATGTTAATAATATTATTTTTTACTATTACCAATACTATAACTCAAACTCAATTGTACTCAGGCAGCACAATTGTTTATATAGATATTGAATTGTATGTTTTACATACATTGTAAAAAAAAATTTATACAAAAAAAGAGAGATGCCCTTCAACAGGGGAAATGATAAGATATTACATCTGGGAGGGATAAATACAAGTCACAAATACAAGATGGAGGATTCATGGATGGGATGTGTTATGTTAGAGAAGGGGGTGATTCAGGAGTGGGTTCCGGCTTCTGTTACTGCCGGTTTGCTCAGGGACGCGCTTCGCGCACACGTGCGCTTGATACGCACTACGTGCTCAGTAGTAAAAAAATTGCTCATGCGCAGAAGCAAAAAACAAGATGGCAGCACCTATAGCACTGCTGAGAGAACCAGTTCAGGGGCATGGCCAGCTGAATTACTACCTACACGGCCGAACCAGACAAACCGGTAGGAACCCACCTCTGGTGTGATTGTTAACAATAAGCTGAACATTAGTCAGCAGTAGGAGGCAGCAATTAGAAAGGCTAATGAACATATGGGTTGCATTAGAAGAGGAAGAGACTAAAACTAATGAAAAACTTGGGATATTGATTCAAAGAAAGAGGACCAAGGGAAACATGCTATCAGTGTTCAGAAACATACAAGGATTCCATGTGAAAGAAGGTCAGGTATTGTTTTCAATTCCCCCAGAAATGAGGATCACAAATACAGGTAATCCTTGACTTACAACAGTTTCATTTAATGACCATTCAAAGTTACAATGGCACTAAAAAGTGACTTCTGACTTTTTCACACTTACGACATAACGTAATCTAATATTTCAGTTTTTTTTTCTTTTTAATAAATCTGCAGACATTTTTACAATTCTTTTTTCACTTTGTCATTATGGGTACCGAGTGAAGATTAATGCAAAAAAAAAATTTTTTTTTTCAACAACTGTAGAATCAGGCTGCAGCATAACTAAATCGACAAAAGTGAAGGAGATCTGAATACTTTCTGAATCTTAGTTTGTGGAAGGTTTTCCTTACAGTTATACAAAATCTGCAGTTTGCACCCATTATAGATAATCCTTGACTTACAACACAATTGAGCCCAAAATTTAGGTTGCCAAGTGCGACATTTGTTAAGTGCCCCCTTTAACGACTTTTCTTGCCACAGTTGTTAAGTGAATCGTTGCAGTTAAGCTAGTAACCTGGTTGTTAAGTGAATCTGGCTTCCCCATTTATTTTGCTAGTCAGGTCAGAAAAGATGATCACATGATTCTGGGACACTGCAACCGTCATAAATATGAGCCGGTAGCCAAGCACCTGGAATTTGATCATAGGACCATGCAATGGTCATAAGTGTGAAAAATGGTCATAAGTCACTTTTTAAGGGTTACAGTATGCAGAACAATAGAACAATCTGACAAGGGAGCCTATGGATTCTCCATCTCTTAAGAAGACACTGGGCAGCTATTTCTTGAGAGTGGTTTAACTGGTTTTCCTGTGCATTGTAGAAGGCTGGACTAGATGATTGTTGATTTTTTTTTCCCCTAATTCCACAACTTTGTGATACTTTGTAATTTCGAATGGAACTGGAAAACATTCATCTTGATTTAAAAAAAAAATGAAACCCATTTTGACCAAGTGCTAACATATTGGAAATCTAATGTTGAAAGCCTTACCCCGAAACAAAGGAGGGGGTGGGGGAAGTTTCATTTTGTACCTGTACTTTATAATAGGTTGCAAGACAACGGCTGCGAAATTCTTAATAGCTCATTCCTCTCAACTTCAGATTGATGTTTTCCCTTTTTTGAGTTGGTGGGGTTTTTTTGTTTTTTTTTGAAGCTGCATAGAGCATGGTGAAAAATAGTGAGCCGTACCTGTGTCCCTCAGGATCAATTTATTTATTGCATCTGTATTCTGTCCTTGCTTCAAATAGATGAGAGTAGCATTTTACTCTTTCAAACAACAAAGCTGGGGCCAAACCAGACATGACAGAGGCTGTCATTCATGAGACGGCTTGACTCATATATAAAATGCGAGTGTGGAAAAATAACACTGAAAGTGGTCTTTTGGGGGGGGGGCGGTATAACATGATGTCATCTATTCTTTTATTTTTAATGTTCAGATGTTGGGGCTGTTATGTCACTTATGCTTCTGTTGAGACTGAATTCATATGAAACATTAAATACATCCACTGAGAAATAACTCTAAACCTATAAATTTCTCTTGTGAATGGAGATGATCAGATGTGGTATATTCAGCCAGTTCAAACCAGTTTGCCTGAATCAGTAGCAGAACTTGCAGGTGGGCCCTCCCACCTGCCCTGGCTCTATGCCATCCTATTTAGGCACATTTTTAAGCCGCGTGCATGTGTGCAAGCTGCGTGTGCGATCAAAGCGCATATGTGGAAGGCCACGCGCATGCATTGATGGGGCGCGGTGAGCAAAGCGTGCGCGCATGCTCACATTTGCGAATCGGTAGGGAAAGTAAGTGAATACCACCCCGGGAGATGATCATACACAGCAAATATTCTGTGGACTTTCCCCAAATTCATGAGAGGATGTACAGCAAGCCTGAAGGCTGGAGGGGTTACGGTATATACTTGGATTACAATTTAATTTCAGTACGTTTTTCTGTTCTTCACTACTCGGACTTTTAGTTTCAAATAAGAACAAGAAGCCCCAGGATACGAGAGGAAACCTGGCTATGTGCGGATCTTTCTGATTTCTAGCATGTATTTGTAGTATTTTTCAAAATAGGAGGATTTTATGAAGCTAACTACAGAATAATTAATTAGTAATAATGTATTAAATTTGTATGCCAACTTAATCCCCAGTGAGTTCTGGGCAGTTTTCAAATTGTTAACTGGATTGAAAGATGGGGCGGCGGAGCTCTCGCCTCACAATCCAGAGGCTGTGAGTTCAATCCTAGGTAGAGGCAGATATTTCTGTCTCTGGGCACAGTGAGAATGTATATTGCTGAAAAAAACTCCACATTGGTGACAGGAAAAGCATCTGGCCAGTAAACACTCAGCTCCATTCAGTTGTCCAGACTCCACCATGTAAGGGATTATGGGCTCATTAAAAGAAGATGATTGAAAAATGGGGTAGGGGGGGGGAGCGGGGGGAAAGATAGCAGAAATGGGGAAAAAAGGGAAAACAAAGAAAAAACAAACCACGTACCATCTAAAGGGGCCTTCAGTCATCCTTGCCAAAGCCTGAGAATTTCAACAACGTTAAGCATTCTGTGGCTATTGAAAACTCCCTTGTTTAGAAAAGAGTGTTTACGTGTTGACCTGCTCTTGTTAAAACATACGGGTCAGGGGTGAGTTCCAGCGACCCAAGCTGCCAAACTACTACTGGTTCAGCCGAACTGGACTGAACTGGTAGAAACCCACCACTGCTATGCGTAGGTGGGTATTTTGAACTTCACCTTAGTAAACGTTAAAGCCAGCCTCCAGGGACCTGGATCCCACGGGAGGCTTTTCCCTTTGTTTCTCTGAAGTTGGTATTTTAAAAATTCAGGGGTCCTTAGTGCTCTCTGAGCTTGCTTCTTTTCTGGCAGACATTTCATTTCTCAAACTAGGTAACATCATCAGCGCTAGGAAGGAGTGTGATTTGCTGTCGGTTTATATTCTAGTGGCTTGCCCTGTCAGTTTTGATGGGGGCGGTCTTAGAGATTCTTTGGTTGGGCTGTTTGCTGTTGGCTTCTTTGGCAGTTTCTTGGTTGGGGTATTGTTTATTTGATCGTTGGTCTGGTGGAGTTAACCAGAGGTGGTATTCTGCCAGTTTGGACCAGTTCGCTTGAATCGGTAGCAGAAATTGCAGGTGAGCCTGCCCACCCGCCCCAGCTTTATGCCATCCCATTTAGGCCCTTCTTTTAGCCAAAGCACTTGCACAGAAGGCTGAGCGCATGCACGGATGGGGCGCATGCAAGTGCAGCGCTTGTGCGCCCGCACTCACATTTGCAAACCAGTAGGGAAGGTAAGTGAATACCACCCCTGGAATTAACCTATAGTGATCAGAGTGCTGATAGCTGGTGGAGAGATGCTTGGGTTTTTTTGTTCCCTTTTGGCTGGTTGATTGTCTTGTTTGCATAGTCTATAGATCAGTGGTGAAATTCATTTTTTTTACTACTGGTTCTGTGGGCATAGCTTGGTGGGCATGGTAGGAGAAGGATACTGCAAAATCCCCATTCCCTCCCCACTTCGGGGCCAGCCAGAAATGGCATTTGCTGGTTATCCAAAATACTCAAAATTTCCACTACTGGTTCTCCAGAACCTGTCAGAACCTGCTGGATTTCATCTCTGCGATACATATTGTTAATATTTATATCTCTATTGATGGCTAATTTGTCAGAGTGCCATGGTTCTAGAAATTCCCTGGCATTTTTTGGACTTGAATTGGTCTAGGATGGTTACTTTTTTCCCAATTGAAACTAAATCTTTCTGTATGTTGTGAAATTAAAGAGTTTTCATCATGTCTTCTGACAGCTAATTGATATTCCATGGATATGTTCTGCCAGCCTTCTGCCTGTAGGACAAACACATATTGTCCTTTATTGGTTAAAAAAAAAAGTCATCCCAACATCACCCGGCGCCTATCTGTGTGATGTAATTGTGCATGTATTGCGGGCTAAGTGATAACAAAAAGCCTGTAACATTCCCATCAGAAGGTAACCTGCTTGCCGTCACATCCGGCACCTGTACAGCTTCCCAGTCAGATTGTCACTTAACACGGGTGGAAAAGGATCCTGTACTAAATTGAATTACCCGAAGGAAGCCTCATACTGATTCCCAGCAGCCTCTGATTCCCAAGAGTCACTTTGTCTCCTCTATGATTTCTGATGCTGTAGTCAGAAGCCTTGACTGCAAGTAATGGGTTCATAAAACCTATCTTTAAAATTTTACCTGACAGTAATGCTGTGCAAATATCTGCTCTTCTAGTTCACCTTCTCCACTTGTTTACATCAGGATTTTAATAGAGTGGCTGTCACAGAACAACAGCTAAAGGCCACTGTTTGATAAGTTGCTGTAAAAAATAGACTGTTCAGAATGAGAATTCTAGTCTTCAATTCAGCCATCATAAAAGGTGAGGGTGAAGTTTCTGGTTAGAAGAAACAGTTGCTGGGAGGACTGCAGTAAAATTCATTGAAAC
This sequence comes from Thamnophis sirtalis, assembly GCF_051295495.1. NCBI lineage: Eukaryota > Metazoa > Chordata > Lepidosauria > Squamata > Natricidae > Thamnophis > Thamnophis sirtalis. The sequence continues at coordinate 28,674,188 of NW_028261381.1, forward strand.
TGCAATAATATTAAGGCTAAGGAGAAAGGAACTACATTTCCCATATATCTTCAGGCTGGTAATGGAATGTTCAACCCTCTGAAGGTTTACAGAAAGGGGAAAAATGACCTTGGTTTCTTTGTGCTTTAATTGAATTATTATATAGAGACTCGCAGGAGGCTGAAATGGGGCATTTAAAAAAAATGTGTTTGTCCAATCCAACTTCCCCCAGACTGACTAATCCACTTCTCCTTAACCACAGGGCACAGCATGTGAAGAGTAGATTCATTGTTACCCCCCCAAATGCGATACCCGGTAAAATAACCTGCTAAGCCTCAACAAATAATTCATTTCTAAATAGTTCATTTCAGGTCAGGAGCCTTGATGGAATCCAGCCACTTTTAGAAAGACTTGCGGAGATATACCAGCTCAAAACAAATTTGGCACCAGCAGTTAAGGGAAATGACTTTAAGTGCCTGGCTGTAAGCAAATAAGGACCCTTAATTAAAATGTTGGCATCTTGGAGCATTGCTTTATTTTAAGCAGGATATAAAGAGCACTACTTTCTGACATCTTTTATTCCCATGTTGATAGAGGATTTTATAAATGGCAGGAATCATAGCTCTTAACACACAGAGCTCACATGCTGTACCTTCCCTACAGAGCTGTGACACAAATTCCAAGCTCTAGGCGCTCCATCACTGGAGCCTTTCAAAATGATATGGGACATCTATTTGTCTGAAATGGTATAGGGCAGTGAGGGCTAACCCTTTTCTCCTTGTCTGCTGAAATCGCACGCATGCATGCCCACATCCACAACTCAATGCGCCCTGTCCCCCTGTGCATGTGCGCACAAACCCCGTGCTCCCCAGCCCCCGCACATGCGCACAACATCCCTGAAGCCTCCTGGGACCAAAAGCAGGCTGTGGGGGGAGCGCCACACACCCCAAGCTCCCCCCGTCCCCCGCACATGTGCGTGTATCTCCTGCTCATTCTAGAGAGGGCATCTAATCAACTAAAATGTCAGAAAACTGGTTTAGCCTACATTCAACCATGTGCCATTTTACATTTTGGAATTTAGCAACAAGGTAAACCGATCAGCTGCTCTGTTGAGAGTCCACCTCCATTTTTATCTTTTGTTAACAAAATGTCCACAAAAGGTTTCTAAGATAAAGGTAAAGGTTTCCCCGCATATGCGTGCTAGTTCCAGCTCTAGGGGGTGGTGCTCATCTCTGTTTCTAAGCCAAAGAGCCAGCGCTGTCGGAAGACGTCTCCGTGGTTATGTGGCCGGCATGTCTAAACGCCGAAGGTGCATGAAACGTTGTTACCTTCCCATCAAATGTAGCTCCTATTTCTCTACTTGCATTTTTACATGCTTTTGAACTGCTAGGTTGGCAGAAGCTGGGACAAGTAATGGAAACTCGCTCTGTTACGCAGCACTAGGGATTCAAGCCACTGAACTGCTGACTTTTCTGATCAACAAGCTCAGGATCTTAGTCACTCGTCACTAGTAAATGCTGATCTTTTTCTAAACAAAACACTTAATTTTGCAATATATTCTAGTTCCATCGTTTTCATCAATTACTCCTCCATAGTGAGTGTATCAGAATCTTTCCATTTTTGTGCATATAGTAATTTTGGGATTGGGATTATATATAAAAATAATCTAGCTCTTTCATAGTTGTCTGCTCATTAATCTCAACAAGAAAAGTTCTGGCTTCAATTGAATCTTAGAGTTTAAAATTCTTTGTTTCAATGTATGTTTTTTGGACAGAATCCTGAGTGGAAAACGACAATGGCTGCTGCAGTGTCTCTCCTGACAACTCTGAATGGTGTTGTGTACAGTCTAAATGGAAAAGCAAAATTGTGATTTCTGGATATTATCGTTACTGCTGTTCTGCAACTTTCTGAGCAGAGGGCTTTATAAACCACATGTAATGCATACTATATTATCAATTCCTGGAAGATCCAATGCTTGGAGTCAAAACATGTATTAACTGAGCTTTTCCACTTTTTTATTTTAATGGATATAGTGGACAGCCTTACACACACACACACACACACACACACACACACACACACACACACACACAAATTTGCATTACATTAGTAGTGTGTCAAGTTATTCTGGAATCAAATCAACAGGCATTTACGAGCTCTTCAAGGTTGAAGGATAATCTGGTGACATCATGGTTGCCCAGAGATGCTTAACCCTAACCCTAACCCTGTTATTTTCTCACCAAAGTGGTATCTATTTATCTAGTCACATTTGCATGCTTTCAAACTGCAATGTTGGCAGGAGCCAGGACAAAGTGACAGAGCTCATTCCTTCATGCAGCTTGCGCTCTCGAGTTTCGAACAGTCAAGCTGTCGACCTCTCAGTGGTCTTCTGACTCAGGGTCCCTAACCACCCGAGCTATCACAGCTACTTTTGTTTTAGCTAAATAGCCCCAAAGCTCATGTTTTGTTCCTGGTCTACTTGGGAGAGGTCCTAAGCATTTTAGGGAAACATTTGTGGTTCATGGTAAGGATAATGTATCCCACTTTTGTTTTTTTTAATCCTTGTAAGATGTCCAGAATCATCAATATGTAGATTGCCTTATAATACTAATAAATAATAAATAATAAATAATAAATAATAAATAATAAATAATAAATAATAAATAATAAATAATAAATAATAAATAATAAATAATAAATAATAAATAATAAATAATAAATAATAAATAATAAATAATAAATAATAAATAATAAATAATAAATAATAAATAATAAATAATAAATAATAAATAATAAATAATAAATAATAAATAATAAATAATAAATAATAAATAATAAATAAGAAATAATTAATAATAAATAATAAATAATAAATAATAAATAATAAATAAGAAATAATTAATAATTAATAATTAATAATTAATAATTAATAATTAATAATTAATAATTAATAATTAATAATTAATAAATAATAAATAATAAATAATAAATAATAAATAATAAATAATAAATAATAAATAATAAATAATAAATAATAAATAATAAATAATAAATAATAAATAATAAATAATAAATAATAAATAATAAATAATAAATAATAAATAATAAATAATAAATAATAAATAATAAATAATAAATAATAAATAATAAATAATAAATAATAAATAATAAATAATAAATAATAAATAAATCAGTCATATCACATAAGTGGAATTAAGCTTTAGCCAGGGGTGGGATTCTTCCAGTTTGGACCGGTTCAGGCAAACCTGTAGCTCTGAAGATCAGCTATGCCCCCCCCCTGCACTTTATCTACTCTGCTGAGTCACGCGGCAGAGTGGATTGCCACACCTCAGCTGTTTTCCTTCCCAAGCAGCAATCTGAAAGGTAAGTATTCTCTAAACTGCGTGTGTTCAATGCGCACTCAGCAAACCAGTTGTTAAACCAGTATGATCCCACCCCTGGCTTTAGCCATCTTGGAGTGCTCTTTGCTTTTCTAATTTTTCCAGTGTTTTAAGAGAATGTATCAGTTCAACATCTACAACAATAATATTCCATTCTTTAGTAGATACTGGGTATAATGCACAGGCTGGTGATGATGGTAGCGGCAGTGTATTGCTATCGGAAAGGGAAAGACACGTACAGATTCATGAACAAATTCAATTATACTGCAGGAGAACTAACACTAATTATTCTATAGACTTGCTATCAGAATGTTAAGGCACGATGACTACTAATATCTTAAATCAAATGAGGATGTCTCATATTGATGGGAAAAAATGTAAAATATTCTGATATGCCACTATTAGGGTGATAAAGGTTGATCCCCCTCACCTATTATTTGTATAATTTTAATTAGGTTTTCCTTAATTTAAGCAGCTGACTCACTCTTGGCTTGGCATTCAGAAAATTAATAGGATGACTGTGTAAAGACTTTTAGATCCTTTTAAAATTTATTTAAACATTATTACCGTTGTTATTAAATAAGATTGTATGGATTCGGTCAATCTTAAAATAAACTCAGTGCATATTTAAAATATATGTAAAAATGTTTAATAAATATGAATTTTAACAGGACTCTCTAGAAAATATATTCTGGTTTATATCAGATTGAATAAAGTCTGATTAAAATTCTTAATTATGGCATATGGTCATCAATTTGCTGACAACAATTTCTGTCTAGATGTTATCCCTTAATTTCTCTCTGCTCTGATAAAATTGAAATAGTGACAGGGTTTATTTGTTTATTTATTTATTTTGAAGAGAGAGTAGAAAAGTTCTTAAACATGTTGAAGTTACAAAATTTTTAGCTGTATGGCTCTTTGGTAATAATTTGCAATGTCCATAAATACAAGTTGCAATGTGCAAAAAGATCAGAAGTAATAGCACTTGCGGCCCTATTTGGATCGGGAGGCACTTCAAACGGTTACTCACACCCTTGTCACCTCAAGCCTGGATTATTGCAACGCGCTCTACATGGGGCTACCCTTGAAAAGCATTCGGAGATTGCAGTTAGTCCAGAATGCGGCCGCACAAGTGATATTGGGTGCACCGAGGTACACCCACGTTACACCTGTCCTCCGCGAGCTGCACTGGCTACCAATTGGTCTCCGGATGCAATTCAAGGTGTTGGTTATTACCTTTAAAGCCCTACATGACTTAGGGCCAGCGTACCTCCGAGACCGCCTACTGCCACATACTTCCCAGCGGCCAGTAAGATCCCACAGATTGGGCCTCCTTCAGATGCCGTCAGCCAGACAGTGTCGGCTGGCGGGCCCCCGGAGAAGAGCCTTCTCTGTGGCTGCTCCGACTCTTTGGAATCAGCTACCCCCAGAGATCCGGACCATACCCACTCTCATGGCCTTCAGGAAAGCTGTAAAAACTTGGCTGTTCCGGCAGGCCTGGGGCTGTTGACCTCACTGTTGAGGTCCAGCCCCGATTTGAATGAATGTATGAGGTGTTGTTATTTTAAACTGGTTTTTTCCCCCGTTATGTGTTCGTTATGTGTCTTTTTTTTCTCTTTTTTGTAAGCCTGAGTCCTTCGGGATTGGGCGGCATATAAATTTTATAAATAAAATAAATAAATAAATAAAATAAATAGCATAATTCAGATTAATTGAAACATGAGTTTATGAGTGATGGTTTCCTCTAAATAAACCAAAGTTTAATAGCAATAGCACTTAAGACTTATATATTGCTTCACAGTGCTTCACAACCTTCTCTAAGTGGTTTACAGAACCAGCATATTGCCCCCAATAATCTGGGTCCTCATTTTACCCACGTCAGAAGGACAGAAGGCTGAGTCAACCTTGAGCCTGGTGAGATTCGAACTGCCAAATTGCAGACAACTGCAATCAGCAGAAGTAGCCTGCAGTACTGCACTCTGACCACTGCGCCACTGGTTCAGAGACCCCTCTCACTGTTTGTGACCATCTGCTTTTCAGCTTTCTGCATTTTTTTCAAGCTCTACATGGACTGTGTTGGAAATGGCAAACATCTCTCTGATGTTACCCAAAGGACCTTTATATATATGTTGAGTGATGAGGGCACCACACGGAAGTTCTTTGATGATGTCTAACAACTCTCCACCAAAACATTCCCTGCAATGATTTAGTGAACTGCTCATGAGTGGCTTCACAGTTCTGCTCTTTGGAGAGGTCACCAGATCACCTGATCAACGCAATGGCAGATTGTCGAAAGTTGACAAAATCAGCAGAGAGACTTTTTCCTTTTATTTTACTTGAAAAGCAGTATCCAAGACTATCGGCCCAACTGAATAGTTCTTACAAAACGGAGCTTTGTGAGTTGCTTAAATTTGCTATTATCAGTGCCCGTTCCACACTCCTTCTTACCATTACCATGCAAAATAGCGTATAATTTTGCAGGAGCAGGGGACACCTCCAAATCCTATAATATCAGTTCTTGTGCTAATCTACGAAGAGGAAACCAATAACCTCCTGGGTCTTGCTGAATTACAATTCCTGACGTCCCTTACTTTTTGAATGGTGTCCCAAAGTTCAACAATGTCAGAAGGGCCTACGGCAGGGGTGTCAAACTCAAGGTCTAGGGGGTGGATCCAGCCCATGGGACACTTAGATCTGGCCCACAGGGCTGCCCGGGAAACAGCAAACAACTGGCCTGCGGTGCCTCAGCCAGTGAAAACCGAGCTTGGAATGGCTGCATGCAGCTCTCATGAGCGCCATTTTTGCTGGCAGAGGGTTGCAGGAGGCCGTTGCAGATGAAAGTGGAGCTCGAGAACCTGTTTTCTCTGACAGAGCACTCAGGCCACCACAGATGCCCTCAACACAAGTGATGTCAAGCTGGCCATGCCCATTCTGGCCATGCCCACTCTGCCCCCCCCCCCAAGGTCAAACACAACCCTGATGCAGCCCTCAATGAAATCGAGTTTGACGCCCCTGACCTGAGGTGTTCCACCTATGGATTAGCTCATACATGAGTTCCTGGTGACGTTGTAGATCTTAATACTGTATTCTTACCGTGCGTTTGTATAAGCTGTGGTTGGTCACAAGAAATATCTGTGCAATCATCTCTATGCACCACTTTATCAGGAATCTCCTTGCCCTTTTAAAGTCAGTTTGCATTGAGATAGGAAGCCCGTGAAAGGTTTTACTGTGCTTTTCATCACCGCTGAAAACAAGATGTCAAATAGAATGATTCTAAACTAGTCTTTCACTTGACACTCCACTTTTCTGTGTATATGAGTTTATTATTTTCAGTGTCAAAAGAATATTTCAGGTATTATCTCTTTTTCTCTTTTACACACCCACAGGTATTATCTCTTTTTCTCTTTTACACACCCACACACCCTTCTCTCTCTTACACACACACATACACACACATGCACACAGAAAGAGGGGGAAGAGAGTAGTAGTAGTAGTAGTAGTAGTAGTAGTAGTAATAGTAGTAGTAGTAGTAATAGTAGTGGTGGCGGTGCTGGTGGTGCTGGTGGTGCTGGTGGTAGTTTACTTCCCCAGTAGTAACACAAATTGTAAGTAATTCTGCTAAAATTCAGGATGATGGCATAACTCATGCATGCAAATATGTATATATACATATAAAGTCTAGATGTGTGAAAATACCTGCAGATGTGAATGTGCATGTATAAAACATATTTTACATGGTCAATGAACACAATAAAGTTCTCTCTATGGACAAAACTTGGCTATTTCTACATTGAAGCATTTTCCTTTTGATTAACTAATCTTAAGCAGTACAGGAAAGTGGTATTATAAGTTGGACTCCAATGGAGACTGGATGTTTGTAAAAGTAAGAATTCATACATGCAATAAATTGCAAACCCATAAACAAAATAGTGACAGAGAGATGAAGAAAAACATAGCAACGATACCAAGAGTGATTGTACTGTAAACTAAACGGAAGCATAAACACCCTATAGCTAGAAAGGAACGTTGTTATATAGAGACAAGATCGCTTTAATGCTTCATAGCATGTGGATTTGTGATCAAAGGTAATAAGAAATATTGCATGTCATTATATTCTCTATTTTAGTGGCAGGTTAGCTGGAAAATTCAATCTTAAGACTATTACATAAATATCTCCAGCTAGGCTAAATCTCCAATAATTTCCATCCCATTGTTTTAATATCTACTGTGAGGAAGTATATTACCAATTGCTGTACCCTAAGAATATTTTTCTGTTGATTCTGCTGATTACAGGTGATTTTCTGAATCCTCAACCTTATTATGGGAAACTCTGAACAGAAAAGATCTGCAAGACATTTGGCCTTAAATCGTTTCTTTTAAATGCTTTTTCCTTTCTAAGAAGGGAATTCTACGCATGCTTTGAGCTACTCAGCCCAAATTGCAAATGAAATGTGTCTCTTTCTCCAAACGGAGCTGATATCAGTTTTAACTATCAGCCTTCATCCTCCTTCAGTGTATTTATGACAACTGGAGACCCACCACTGGTTAATGACCAAACAAGAGGCTAAGCTAAATAGATGACAGGATTGGGTCTAAAGTCAGAGAAGAGCACAGGGAAACTATGGAAGGATGAGCTTGCATGGTATGGTGGAAAGAATATCCTTCATCTGTTCCTTTTAAATAGCCCCATATGTTGACTCTGATAGCATCAGAAAGAAAGGAATTTACAGATCAGCTGAGAGATGTGGTATCCAACCGGTTCTGACAAACTGGTAGCAGAAATTTTGAGTAGTTCAGAGAACCGGCAAATACCACCTCTGGCTGGCCCCACCCCCAATCTATTCTCTGTCTCCCAAGTCCCAGCTGATTGGCTGGGTCTTCTTTTGTTGTCCTGCACAGGAGAACAGAGCTGGAAAGCAGGTTGGGAGGGAACGGGGAGTTTGCAGTATCCTTCCCCTGGAGTGGGGAGGGAATGGGGAGTTTGCAGTATCCTTCCCTTGCCATGCCCAGCAAGCCACACCCACCAAGCACACCATGCCCCCCAAAAAATTTTTTGGAATCCCACCACTGGATATAGAGGATAGGGGAGAGAGGAGGAGAGGGAAAGGAAGGGAAGAGGAGAGGAGAGATCATTCCATGTCCTAGTAATAAATGTTTCGTGTATGATATTTCAGGATGTTTAAATAAACCAACAGTCAGTATGAGAGAAAGCTCACAAGAGGCTTGGTCTCTGTTTAATTTAGGGACTTCTCTAGTGGTAAAATCTATATGTTTGAGCCTCTATGGGAAAAGGACCAGGGAAGAGCCCAAGAACCAAAAGGGGAACCAAGACAAGAGCTCCCATCAGTAGGAACACAGTCCACACAACCCCTCTAGAACTCCTAAGTCTCAGATTGTGAACTCGCTTCAGAATGCTTTCTCTTGCTCCACAATTGTGCTAGAAGTTAACCATGACCTGGATGACTAAGAATCTCTACAGACTTTTAGCTATACAATTTGGGATGAGCACCCTTTGAATGGTGTGGGGGTAGGAATGGATTTCCAGAGGAAAAAAATGCAGACTACAGGAACCAGTAGCACCACTCAAGTGACCCTGAGGCACAGATAAACCTCCAAGTGCTTCAATGACCCTCTAAAAAGATGCAAATGACCAGCTGTCTGCAAGGAATATAAATCCTTCCATTCCCCACTATTCTGTCAGAGCTGAAGAAGCTTCTTAGATGAGAAGTGAAATGTCTTCAAAGAAAAAACAAGCAAATCCAGTTGCCTCTTGAAAAAGCACTTTTAGGACAACAATGACCTGGATGACTGAGAATCTCTACAGACTTTTAGAAGTTCAGATCTCCAAAAGAGGTGGGGTTACACACCACATTATTTTCACTCCGTAATCCCATGGGCATCTTTGAAAGTTGTTAAATTTAAAATAAATAAGTATACATTTAAAAGATTCTTCCTGCTCTTTTTCCACCTCAACCCTTTTCCCCATCCCCAGAAGTGATGTAATGCAGCTGTTGTAGCTTTGAAGGGTTTTTAAGCAGCCAGTATCCTTGATAGTTGCCGGCATCTTTTTATTTAATTCCAAAACATGTGTAAATGTAATTAATTTTCGCTAAATGGGCTTCCCTTCTTTATTTTCTTTCTTTTTCAGGCTGTAAATATTATCATCCCACAGAGATTTGTTTCTGCTTTCTCTGGTTAATTAAAGGCACTCTAGGATTTATCTTATGGAATCACCAGGAGGGCACTGCTAGTGAAATATTATATTAGCAGATGGCTCATCTATTAACATAAAGAAGTATCAGTGTTTTTGAATATTAGTGTTTCCAACATGTCAGTCCCTTTTAGGGTGATGTAATCTGGGAAGCAAAGTGAATAATAGTAGCGCTAGAAGCAGAAGACCAAACCTGAAAAGCAATATTTATTTAAACTAGAATAGCTGGAACATTTTATGAGGGAGAAAATAGATGTATCTGGAGGGATATTTGTCTCCAGGCCTTGGAATTCAGTTGTTGTTGGTTTATTTTCTGATAAAATACTTTTGGTGGTCTTCAAAACAGTTGGCATCTCTTGCCATTTTCTGCTCCCAGTAGTTTTAGCAGTTTAATTTTTGTCTCATAAGAAGGCATCAGGAATAAGGCTTTTTCTGTACTGCAGCCCTCTCACCTATTGAATTTGCCATAGATACACCAGTTCAAGAAATTCATTTCCAGTAGTGTCAGTCCTTTCCACTGCTTTGGCTACAACAAATGGCTGGATATATAGTCTAAGCACCATTTGTGGCTTCCCCTGCGTCTCTCTTCCTTTCCACCTGTGCTGAGAAAGCAAGCAATGACATGGCACTTGGAGATACCCTGCCTCCCTTTGTATTGGCACCTTCTGGTCTGATACATCTACTGCAGTGATGTGCGGTGAGGTTGATACCTGGTGAGGCTCAGCAGGGCAGCGGTCGGCCTCGGCGGGGGGGGGGGAATTTGCATCGCGGGAGCAACCAAGCGCCCGGGTCTGCAGCAAAGGCGCTTGGTGGCTCCCGCGATGCAAAGTGCCCCGCTGCCCCCCCTCCCGCTGTCCCGGCCTGCGTCCGCTGCTTCTCCAAGCTCCGCCGCTGGAAGTCCCGGATCGCCTCTGGGGGAAGGCTGAGTGAAAAACGGAGGGAGCGAAGCTTCTCTGCAGCCTCCCGGCGCTGCCCAGAGGCTCTTGCAGGAGCATGTGTCAGCGGCCGGCGGCCTGGAGCGGCACCGGCTGTGAGACAAGGGAGCACTTAAAGTAGCCGCTGCCGCTGCCACCACCACCGCCCCGCCTGCCAACGTAAGCGTGCTCAAGAAGACACGATTGGCTGCTTCCAAATCAGGAGGCGGGAGAATTAGTGCCTCTTTTCCATCTGAACTTCTTTGCCTTTTAACTCTTTCACTCTTTATTAACTTTTAGAAGGTGAAAAATTCCTTATGGAAAAGAGGCCCCGAGTTCTCTCACCTCCTGCTTTGGTTAACACTAAGCAGACACCAAGCCACTGTGACCTGGAATCTGGTAGCAACTATCTTGGCTTTAATTATTTTAAAAAAATATTTAAATTTCTTTCTTTTTCCTGAGGAGACTGGTGAGACTCCGCCTCCCTTGCCTCTAGTGACTGCACGTCCCTGATCTACTGATCAATCAGTAGAAAGTGTTTCACCATTTGGCCTGCTTTATTTGGAAGGAGAACTCTTGTCAATTTCACAGGGAGGGAGGGAGAAAAAGAGGGAAAGGAGTGAGTGAGTGGAGGGAAGGTGAAAGGGAGGGAGGGAGTCTGCAATATGCAATTTCACCAGCATTTAAAAAAAATGCAAGAAAATAATACATTATTTAATTATCATTATTCCTATTCCTTGGGTTAGAAAGAGAAAGATGAAATGGCCATGGAGGACAATCACAGAGCACAGTAGGCAAGTGAAATGTAGGAGAATACTTACAATCTTGGTTTGTACATTACCCAGAATCCATTAGAGTTGGGTGGATAAAATAAATGTAAAAATAAATAAATAAAAGAGAATAAATGGAATGAAATAATGAAATGAAGAGCAGCATCATTTTCTACTGTGGAAGCGGGGGTTATATGGAGTATTTGTCAGGCCTGCAGCCAGTTCCTTTTGGAAATCTTTGGCCTGCCACACTAATGTTTTATTCTACTATGCTGTTTCATTAGTGGGGAATTGGGAGGGGGAATAGTAAGGAGTAGAATTTGAAGTTGTCAAAATAAAATTCCTTTCTAGAATCCAAGGTCATCCTTTGTCTCTACACCTCTGCACCTGACCGGAACTGGATGGGTGGAATTGCCAGCATGGCAGTGGAAGATTGGACCATGTGATGGACTTGTGGGTGTGGGGGCAAGATCATGAACTCTCAACTGGGTGGGGAAAACCCAGGAAGCTCAGATTCGGGCTTTCCCAGATGTGCCAACATGACTCTCTTAATAAATTGGAACTTTGAGCAATACTTTGCCTTGGACTCTGATTTAATTTTGGATGTTATTTGGAACCCTGACAGTATGGGTGATATATAGTCAAGATGACGTTCTTTTCTCAGAGAGTCAAGGACACCTTGCCCTGCAGCTGTGATGGTGTGACTGGGAGGCATCTCCAGTTTTGGATTGACTGATTGGGCCTTGTGACAGAGATGTGGGTACTGGGCAGTGACTTGAACTTTCTTTTGGGTGGGGAAAACCTGGAAGCTTTCAGATTTGGGTTTTCCCAGATGTGCCAATATGACATCTGTAATAAAAGGGAACTTTGAGGAAAGTCAAGCCTTGGAGTCTTCTTTCGTTGGGGGTGGGGGTGATACTTGGAACCCTGACACTGATTGACATATGTTAGATAATACTATTTTTGATGTGCAGCAGAAAAAAAAGGGAGTCAGTAGCCTTCCTCTTAGGCTGGGGGCAAGCAAAGAATGATCCTGCCTTGAGAAATGGTTTGTGGTCCCTAATTGTGCTGTGGCAACCTGATCATAGGAATCAGACCCGAGACTAAGAGAGAATGAGTTCTCCCATAGCTTAGGACCCAGGTTCAAGTCTGGTACTCAATGCATTGAACTCTACATCCTCTAGTCAATACAAAAATATTTTGCAAGAATTTTCACAACTCAGGCATAGGTGAATTTCTAACCTCCGATGAGCATTAGAGTGTAATGAGAAAATCTCAGCTTGGGCAAAAGGAAAGAGAGCATTGATTTTTTGCCCATTCCTCCTTGCATTCACCTTTACCTTCTGAATATCTGTTCCAGGTATTTTGGAAATCTCCAAACAGCAAAGAAACCGGAGCTGGGGGAAATGGTGACATTTATATGCTCTTCGCACCAGTGGTAGCCTCCACTGGATGATTCCTCCTTTAGTTAAAACTCTGCATCCACTCCCCCCAATCCCAGTTCTCTCTCACACACTAGCATCAGATGTGACTAAAAGAAAGCCATGTGAGTAGCAAGTCCAAAGAGTGTTTGAAAATATTATTCATCCATTTACAGCAGCTGAGATCCTGACATATCTTGCCCCATTGGACCAGGAAGGAGAAGGTGACAGTGTGTTCTTTAATGCATCCTTCTTTTCAGCCAATGTACACTTTATATCATTATTCTTGCAAAGAATAACATAGATTAGAAGTAGGGAATGGAAAGAGGGCTGCACAGTCATCCTAGTGGATATCTATGGTAGACATTTCTTGAATGATGACTTTTCTGCAGCTTTGTTATGGAGGAAAGCTAGGGCTTGGCAAAGGTTGCTTAACCAGGATCATAGTCAGCTCCAGAGCTCTGAAAGTAGCCCAGAGGTATTCTGAGGCTCATGCATACCAACTTGTTTCCTGGTTCTGAAATGATTTCATCCACTAGGATCGGGATGCTGAACCTATGGCATGTGTGCCAGAGGTGGCATGCACAGCCCTCTCTGTGGGCACAGCTGTTCTTTTGGTTTTCGGCACACACATGCACACCAGCCAACTAATCTTTGCAGGTGGCGGAAAATGGCCTGAAAAATGCCCCCAAAACAGACTGTTTTAGGGGAGATTTTTAGGCTTTTTTTTTTGGCCTGAAAACAGCAGAAAAACAACCTCAAAATGGACCAAAAACCGCCCAAAAGACATGCAGGTGCGCACCAGCCAGTTGTTTTTCAGGTTTCCAGGGCATGCATTCACGTTCTGGTTTGGGCACTTGGTGCCGAAAAGGTTCGCCATCACTGCACTAGGGCCTTGAGTAAAAAGCAATATGTGAGTTAATAAATGTATTTTTCTTAACGCCGTTTCCTCGTAATTCAAAAGATCAACCAAAGCATATCTTTTAGCACTTTCCATCTTTGTGGAATCTAACCAAGGAGAGAAGCAACCGAGAACTAAGGAGAAATTTCCTGGCAGTTAGAACAATTAACCAGTGGAACAACTTGGCTCCAGAAGTTGTGGCTGCTCCAACACTGAAGAAGAATTGAAGAAGAGATTAGACAACTATTTGTCTGAAGTGGTGTAGGGTTTCCTCCCTGAGTGGGGGCTGGGGTTGGACTAGAAGACCTCCAAGGTCTTCCAACCTTCCAACTCTGTTATTCTGTTATTTATTGTTCAAAATGGATATTTCCCTTTGGTGAAATGTCCAGAATCTAGGAGCAATACCTGAAGGCCCAAGTAATTGCATCTGGATGATCCATTTAGAGATTTTCATCCTTTACCTATTTAATGTAGCATGATTGTTCTCTAGTCTTACCATCCTTTTGTGAAGTTATCAAATAAATCTTTGGGGATGAATAATAATAACCAGAAAGAAGACAGCAGACACATTGATTATTAATCATTCATCCAGAGTGGCTCCCGTTTCTTGAGGTCAGGCATACTTTTCAGTGGGCGACATAGACTGAAATTGACAACTGCTCTTAAAAAAAAAATCAGGTTACAGTGTATATCCCTAGTTATAAAAATAAACATCTTTCAAAACTTTCTTCTCTGTTTTTGTTGGAAACAGAGGGATGGGGGAGAACCAGCCAGCTACAGATGACCTGAGATGTGACTGTTAGGGAGAATATTTTAATTCATTTAGTGAAAATCTTTTGAACCAAATGAATTATTTCTTTTTTAAAGAATAATAATTAGCCAATCTTGAAGACATTTGCCTAATGAAATCTGTAATTTAAAGCTGATTTGCTCGAGCAAAGATTTTGGAAAAGAAAGGTGCTTTTGCATTTTGGTCATTAAAAAAGTTTTATTTATTTTACAAATTGACTAGACCTTCTTCACCGGTGAAGTCTAGTCTTTAGAAAGGGCTACAGAAATATTTAGGAAAATAGAGTGAATCTAACATCTCTGAGAACATTATTCTGTGCTTGCTTTGCAGTAAGCATACTGGAACAATGGAAGTTTCTTCCCTGAATAATTTAGGGTAACCACAGCTCTTTCAGTTTGTTTCTTAGATACTGCTATGTGGCCATTGGATTGGGTGATAGAGTACTTTGAATTAAAGAAATCTAAAACCAGCTCCAGTTTGATTCTGATATGAACCTGCTAGTGAGAGAAGCTGTCAAACTCAATTTCATTGTGGGCCGCATCAGGGCTGTGGTGGACCTCGGGAGGGGGGGGGCATGGCCGGTTTGGTGGGTGTGGCCGACTGGGTGGGCATGGCCTGCTTGATGCCACTCTCCAAATTGCTGACATGTTTCCTCTGTATTGAGTAGACTGGGCCAATGCCAAGCTGGCCTGATCTTTCCTCTTTGCATTGGGTAGACTGGGCTGAAGCTATGCTGGCCTGATCTTTCTTCACACTGGGTAGACTGGGCTGATCTTTCCTCTTCGCATTGGGTAGACCAGGACAGTCCCGCAGGCTGGATCCAACCACATTGTGGGCCAAATCTGGTCCGTGGGCCTTGAGTTTGACAACCCTGACTGAAGGTCAACAATGAGGAACCTTCACAATGAGTTGCTAGAGTTAGACCTCAAGGTAAATATCACAGGCTCCACAGCCCCATAGGATCCCAAATTCATCATCACATTCAGGGATGTTCTTTGACTTTTTATGCACCTATTGGTTTGGACCAGCATACCATTGGTCATTCTTTTCATTTCAGCCTAGGGGAAGGAAATGTTATCACACATCCACATCAGATTAGAAATTTAGAGAATGAGAAAATTAGTTTGCCTAGAGATAAAGTTGAAGAAGTCACATGAACAATTTCTATGTTCAGCAAGCTATGTTCAGCAAGCTATGTTCAGAAAGGCAGGTAAGTGATTTGGGGCCAGTCAACTTCTCTCAGACCAACCCATCTCACATGATTGTTGTTATGGGGAAAATAGGAGGATGAAGGAATATTAGATATGTTCACCCCTTGAATTATTGATAAAAATAATGGCAGGATAAAAATAAACTGATATAGATTAGATGGATGGATGGATGGATGGATGGATGGATGGATGGATGGATGGATGGATGGATAGATAGATAGATAGATAGATAGATAGATAGATAGATAGATAGATAGATAGATAGATAGATAGATAGATAGATAGATAGATGATGGACGGATGGATGGATGGATGGATAGATAGATAGATAGATAGATAGATAGATAGAGCTAGATAGATGATGGATGGATGTGATAGATAGATGGATAAGCAGGCAGACAGGCAGGCAGACAGACAAATAGATAGATGAATGATGGATGAGTAGATCAGAGGAGGGTTCCTACTGGTTCAGACCAGTTTGGACGAGTAGGTGGTAAAACCCAGCCTGCCACACCCCTGAACTGGTTCTATCAGCAATGGCGTAGGCACCGCCATCTTGTTTTTTGCTTCTGCACATGCACAGAAGCATATTTATTAGTACTTCGTGTGCGTGCATAGTGTGCATCAAACATGCACATGTGCGTCCCTGAGCAAACCTGCAGTAGCAGCAGCTGGAACCCACCCCTGGTGTAAATAGTTGGATAGGTGTAGGTGTGTGTGTGTGTGTGTGTGTGTGTGTGTGTGTGTGTGAGAGAGAGAGAGAGAGAGAGAGAGAGAGAGAGAGAGGGAGAGAGAGAGAGAGAGAGAGATTATTAAACCATCAGTCCATCATCTCTCCTTTCTCCAGAGAGATTTTGCTGATCAGGATCAGTCCTCTGACTTCTCATTTTGGCTGTAATGTCACTTAGGCACATCCACCTCACCATATCCTCACCAGAAGCTAATACATTGTTTCTTCTAATGCAGCCCATTGTCCTCTGAGTAGCTGTCACATTCTGCTCGTTCATATTCAGCTTGTTGTCAATGAGCTCACCCAAATCCTTGTCAGACATAATGTTTCCACACCATGAATCCCCACCTCGTCTGAGCGTCTTCTCTCCCAGCAAGACAACTATCAAGCCAATACGTCATATATCAAGAAACAGGATATCAAAATTATGAGACAGAGTCATAGGAGAGCAAAAATGATACCGAAAGATGAATGAAGTACCTCATTGAAAGAAATACATTAGTAATGGATAATTCCCTAACCAGTCAGTGCTAATAAACAGACATGGAAGGAATCCAGGGATCTCTGTCTGCTAATGGAGCAGCAGTTTGTCATCCCTATAAAATTTACCTGGAAGGTTGGGGACGTCTGAAGAAAATTTAAGAGTAGTCTCAAGAGAATAGAAAGTTCCACTAAGTAAGCAAAATTCTGCTTGCACAATATTCAATCCTGTCCTATGATTCTATTTAAACTGTGATATTACTTGGTAAATGTCTATACATATTTACTCAGATTTCACTTCTAGAAAATGGTCGGATCCCATCGTGCAGCTTGTTGTCCAAATCTTATGACAAATGTTAAATTTATGTGAAGTTTAACTGCAGTTTTTTTTCCCCCATCGTGATAGTTTACGTCAATGGTATTTGGATATATTTACCCTTCTACTCCGACTTTATCCATTTAGGAGCCAGTGGCCCTGAGCCTATTGTTAAATTATCTGCACTATAATTAACGCTCTTTTTTTTTTTAATGAAGTACATCTGGTTTTCATTGTGACAAGAAGTTTTCTTTGTTTCCCTTTCAACCTGGCAAATGAAGCTAGCAAATATGTTCCATGGTAACATTTCCTTTAATTGCAGGGTTGCCTGTGAATGTTCTTCACTGACGGTGTTAAATATGTCCAGGTGTGAGTGATAATCTTAATAGCAGAATTATTTATCTTCATTATAGCAAGAAACTGCCGTGATCGATTTTATGAACATAGTTGTGTCTGAAGAAAGTCTTGCTTTCAACTCATGGGACTCTAGGATCTTCCCAAGGTTAGGTTATTTAACAAAAACAACAGTCAGCTGTAGAGACAATTTATATTAACACACACACACAAACATATATAAAATGGCTCAGCTGGATTAGACACTGAATTGGCGAGAAGAAAGAAGGCACATATGCATAGATAGATTCACCACTTTCCTGAAGGCCAAAAGGGTCAGGAGAACCATCTTAATCTCTTGGATGGAGCTATTACTTAACAGAGACATCATAACAGACAAGGCATATTTCCAAGATGACCCTGCTTTCACCCAAGCATGCCTACACTCACTGCCAGATCTGATGGAACAGGAGATATCAGAGATAGGTTGTCCCATAAATAACCTAGTCTCATGCCACATAAGGCTTCAAAAGGGGCAACCAGCACCTCTGAACTGCACCTGGAATTATACAGCAAATACACAGACATACATGTAGGTCTATGAACGTCTTAAGAATTTTGTAAGTGAACGGTTTACCTATCAGCAACATGACAATTCAGTTGTGTAGGTGAAATATCCAGGTTCTTAGTATAAAAGTCTTCAGTGTAGATGATCTGCAGTTAATATAACCCAATGGAAAGTTACCGCTAAAGCATCAAGTTTTAAGCCTTCAACATGGACATTTTGCCATTTTCATAGATGGGTTTGGGTAGAGTTTTGATATAAACATAGCTGTGTTGTTTCAGCACAACTCCATTAACACCATACTTTTGAGTGCACATGCAATCAATAAATAAATACACATCACTCCCACAATGCCTCTATTCATTTTCTCTTCCTTTGCTCCCCCCACCCCGGTGTAAATCTAAGATTGCAAACTTCCTAAAGTAGAACTTGAATACTTGTACTTGGTGCATTTTGATGATGCTGTATTAATAATATTCTCCTTTGGAAGAAAAATAAGCCTAATTATATAAATTATTTCATGTGTATTTTATTTTGGGAGCTGACAATAGTACACATAATCAAACCATAAGATAAAATATTTTAGCATTTTATTTTCTATTTTATTCTTGCCAATGGTAGGCTATTCGACATACCAAGCGTGACCAACCAATGGCTCCAAAGCTACAAGCAGACTCTAAAACTGCTTGCATGGTATTCAGAAAGCTCTGGCCAAAAATCTAACACTGATGTGGAAAACATATAAAACAAAAACAATACGTAATCTGAATGCATGATTCTAAACCACTTGATGCAGTTAACACAACAGGGAGAATAAATTCCTTGCCTCCAAATCATAGAAAATTCCAGTCCCACTCACAAGTGTGATGTTGCCCTGCCACATTGCGGGACGTCTCCATTTTTATCACTCTCATTCTCCAGAAGAATAATAGGTTGTGCGAGGACCAAAATATTGTCCATCTTGGTTATAGACACTTCTTTCGGTTGGTTTACTTCTTAGGAGGCCTGCACAGAATGGCACGGAAAGGTTTGACTTTGTCATTAAACCAAGGGAGCATGTGGCTCCTTTCAGTGAAAGTGCTGGGTTTGAGCATGGAGGGTGGCTGAAGGGTCAAATGATTGACATTTGGTGCAAATGGAGGAGTCTTCAACATAGAGCAGGGATGTCAAACTTGCATTGCCAGGGTGATATCACATGATGTATCAGGACTTTTCCCTCCCTTTGCTAAATTGGGCATGGGCATGCCCAGCCCGTGACGCCTCTGGCCCGCGTGCTGTGAGTTTGGCAGCATAGAGGATTCTATGCTACAAATCCAAATACCCACATTTAAATCTGGGCTACATTGCTGGGACATCAAGGGGCTGTCCGCTTCAGCCACCTTGGTTGACAATAATAATAATAACAATAACAGTAGACTTATATACCGCTTCATAGGCCTTTCAGGCCTCTCTAAGCGGTTTACAGAGTCAGCATATTGCCCCCA
Organism: Thamnophis sirtalis; assembly: GCF_051295495.1. Taxonomy (NCBI): domain Eukaryota; kingdom Metazoa; phylum Chordata; class Lepidosauria; order Squamata; family Natricidae; genus Thamnophis; species Thamnophis sirtalis. The sequence goes on from NW_028261381.1 coordinate 28,693,694, forward strand.
ACAACAATCCGGGTCCTCATTTTACCCACCTCGGAAGGATGGAAGGCTGAGTCAACCCTGAGCCGGTGAGATTTTGAACCGCTGAACTGCTGATCTAGCAGTCAGCCTGCAGTGCTGCATTTAACCACTGCGCCAACTTGGCTCTTGTTAGCGTGATGGAAAACCATATAGGCATAGCGTCAGTGTTGGCACTTATGCCCACAAAATATGAAAGGTGAAACCCTTTGTTATATTTTTTTAAATAAAATTTTATTACAATTCCAAAGCTAATGAAGTATACCATGGGAAAAGGAAAGCTTAAAAAGCCAGAAAAGAAGAATTAAAGGTGTAACAACACACACACACTCATACACATACACATACACACACACACACACACACACACACAGAGAGAGAGAGAGAAAATCGTAGCTTCCTACTTTCTTCAGTATAGGTACAAATGTAAAAAATATAGCACACTAAGTTTAAACTGAAATGATGGCAAAAACATATAGATCATACATATCAAACAGAAGCGATAACAATACCGAATATTTCTATAATAAAAACATATCTAGTAATCAAAACTCAAAATCAGAGTTTCATTTCCAAATAGAAACAAAGATAGACGGATCCTTTGTTGTATTATCTTACCTTAATCACATTTGTCTTAATTTTTTCTAGTTGCTCATCTGAGTTAGGTTGCTGGGTTGAAAGCTGTTAACATTAAAGCACCAACACCACTTCCCTGGTTCTTGATAAATGAGGTTCCAACCTAGCGTTTACATGTATTTAAGAAGGTAAGACCAACACACAGGGTTTTTAAAAATTAAATCTGACTATAGTATATATAATCAAATCATAAGAGAAATTAATCCGAAGCCACAGAGTGGAACCAGACACAAATTCAAATGCATAGCACAACAAAATGCCACCTGCTCTTTGCAGGAGTGTAAGTGAGGGTCTTCACACTCAAATGAAATATTTTCTGAAAAGTTCACATTACTTCAATCAATTAGTAAAAAGAGCCTCTGGTAGGAAACATGACATAACTACTGTTTCCTATAGACATACTTATTATTAAAAGGAAGCTCTAGCTATCCTTAACATTCTTGACTCTTTTGTTACACAAATTTTGTCTTCATACTGCCCTATAGTATATTCTCTGGTGGAAACACCAGTTCCACATTGATGTTGGAGAACATTTCACTTAGGGATGCTTAGGTGTTCATAAAGGAGGCATGATGCCTCAGCAATTAAAGATGCTGATTCAAGACCTGAGTTCAAGACCCAAGCACCAACCAGTTCAAGACCCAAGCATGGGGTGAGCTCTCGGTACTTGCCTCAGCTCCTGCCCACCTAATAGTTCGAAGGCATGCAAGGGTGAGTAGATAAATAGGTACCACTTTGGTGGGAAGGCAACAGTGTTCCGTGACCCTCAGTGTGATGTTCATCCATTGTGTTCAAAGAGGACCTTGACATCAAGGGATGTCAAGACTTGCCCGTGAATTGGATTAAAGTGAGGGAGAGGTGCACAGAGTCAGCCTCACTCTCTCTTCCCAGGGTTCATCTTGTTCCAATAGCAGAACAAGAGTCAAGACAGTTGGAGTGGTTGACCAGGGCATCTTTCGTGTCTTACCATGCTCTTAATGTACCACAAGGCTTGCAGAGACCGCCTTCATGGCTGTTGTCCTATTCCAATAGGTTTCATCTGCTCAATCTGCCAGAATCTGTCTTCACATGCTCGGGATAGACAAGTCCCTAACTCACCAAAGATCAATGACCTAGTGGCTACTTTCAACCTGGTTTGGTCAGCCTGTCAAAGCTGCACAGAACTCTCACTATTAGTAGTAAGGTAGGAGTAATTCTTTCAGGATAGCAAAGATGACTTTAGCAATAGCAATAGCACTTAGACTTATATACTGCTTCACTGTGCTTCACAACCTCCTCTAAGTGGTTTACAGATTCAGCCTATTGCCCCCAACAATCTGGGCCCTCATTTTACTGACCTCGGCAGAATGGAAGGCTGAGTCCATCTTGAGCCCTATCAGGATCGAACTGCTGGTAGTGGGCAGAGTCAGCCTGCAATACTGCATTCTACCCACTGCGCCATCATGCCAAGCACTTCAGAAGAGTGACCACAGATCTCCTTCTCAGGTGTGACATAAAAAAAAAGAAAGAAAAAAAGGAATCATTCAATGCAGAAAACAATACAGATCGTTCAAGCTTGCTGAGCACCAAGTACAGAGTCATGAATTCTGCCAATCAGCAACATACACATGCATATGTTTATTTTGGGAGAACGTCAATGATTCCCTTCCTAATCCTTTGAATTACTGTGAATCTTGCTGGACATTCATCACGAAAATACTGAGTCAAAAAGCAGTTGGTGGGGGAGAGAGAGACGAGGAACTCAGTTCCTGACCTGATATGTGATGTTCCGAAAAAGGCCGTTGTACATGGATAAATAAAACCCTGCCATAAATAAGACAAGCGCCCAACTTTGAGCCATCCAAATCTTTGCTAACACCACCGCTCCTGTCACTCTTTTATTAGTTACATTTGCACTTTCTGATGCTTCTTGAAAATGATACTCTCTTCCAGGAGAGATGCCTGTCAGAAAAAGTGCTTGGGAGAAAGCAGATGGAATGACGAGTTGTTTCCAACATTTTATTTATGTCTCCATGGGGTGGAAGTATTTTGTTAACTCTGCTCTTGAAATGCCTGGACCGGCCAGGGCTGCCAACACAAATATTTTCAAATATTTCATGCTGAACTCCTGCAAAGCTTCAGTCACTTCCCTTGCCAGTGAAGCTGAACCGTTATCTCTTTTGATTCCAGACGTGCTTAATTTTTTAACAAGCAGGGCAGATGCTGGATAAGTGATGTTACGTATTCCCCATTTGTATTATTGATATGGACCCAAAATAAAGAGCTCCAGCAAAACTACAAATATACTTGGCAGTTAAGAGGGAAAGCGAGGCCCTTTGCCACCTAGGATTGTCAGCAAATCATGGTTCAAAAGGAAAATTAGATTTCTTAAGGAGACTGGGTTGGTGTCTTGGATGAGAGAGCCTTCAACAGCTGGGATCAGTGGAGGTAGCTGGTGAAGTTGCTCAGCAAGTTATCTGAATTAGTTTGGAGTTTGGAGTTTTATTTCATTTGTATGCCGTCCTTTTCCCTGTAAGGGACTCAGGGCGGCTCACAACTCAAACAAGGGAAGGGGGATACAGACCATTGACAACAACACAAAACAATACATAAAAACGCAACAATCATACCATTCGAGATAGGGGCAATGATTCTTTAGCCCCAGGCCTGTCGGAACAGCCAGGTTTTAAGGGCTATGCGGAAGGCCTGGAGGGTGGTGAGGGTGCGAATCTCCACGGGGAGTTCGTTCCAGAGGGTCGGAGCAGCAACAGAGAAGGCTCTCCTCCGGGTAGTCGCCAGTCGACACTGGCCGGCGGATGGATTAGTGCTGTGAGCAAAAATACCTCTGCATTTTCCCTCTCTACCTATTCTCCTTCAGTGGCTCAGTGGCTAAGAGGCTGAGCTTGTCAATCAGAAAGGTCAGCAGTTCAGCAGTTCGAATCCCAAGCACCATGTAATGGAGTGAGCTCCTGTTACTTGTCCCAGCTTTTGCCAACCTAGCAGTTTGAAAGCATGTAAAAATGCAAGTAGAAAAATTGGGACCACCTTTGGTGGGAAGGTAACAGCGTTCTGTGCGCCTTCGACGTTTAATCATGCCGGCCACATGACCATGGAGATGTCTTTGGACAGCGCTGGCTCTTCGCCTTTGAAATGAAGATGAGCATCGCCCCCTCAAGTCGGGAACAACTAGCACATAAGTACGAGGGGAACTTTTATCTTTATTCTCCTTGAGATTGAGGAGGAAAGCAGGTTTTTGAAAATTCTTCAAAGCAAAAGCGAACGTGAATGCATTTGTCTCATGATGTTCCTGCATTGACTTCCTTATGGGATGGCCACATCAATTCCCAGCTTGGATATACGATGAAAGATTTTTCCCCCTCCATCTACTTCACATATGACCCAGTGTCTCCTCCAGGATAGAGCTCTGCTGGTTCAGATCAAATACTTATTTTTCTTAGATAAGAGCGGAAATGTTTTGGTTGTCATAAAAATAATGTAAAAACAGTCACACCTTGGTCATTTCAAGGCTTGACTACTGCAACACACTTTATATAGGGCTACTCTTGAAGACTACCTATGCATGCAGGATAAGCCTACCTCAGTTTGTCCATATGACCCCCTTGCTTTGCAAGTTGCACTGGTTGATGGTTTGCTTACACTGGTATTTGTTAACTATTAAAGTCCTTCATTGCATAGGGCCTGATTACGAGCAATTGCTTATCTTCCATGATCTTAGCCTATCCAGTTCAATCGTCCTGGCTACACACAGTTACAAAGACTACACTGGCAAGTGATTGGTGCACTTATCACTAAATGAGTGATGGATGGGAAATGTGGCAAGGAAGTGGATTTTCTGAACATGTTGAAGATGGTAATGTTCAGACATGGTCCATAAATTTGACTCAAGTCCCATGTAGAGTACTTTCTAAATCTGAAATGTGACAGTATTCAAATAATGTAGTTTTTTCCCCTTTGAAATCAGTGATAGCTACCTGGGTGATTACTCAAGTTTTAAGACTGATATGCAGGGGTTAAGGGGGGGGTGAAAGAAATAAAGATTTGGGACCTACATAGGCAAAGAGGTTCCTAGGAAGAAACCAGAGGTAGTATTCAGCAGGTTCTGACCAGTTCTGGAGAACTGATAGCAGAAATTTTGAGTAGTTAGGAGAACCTGTAAATACCACCTCTGACTGGCCCCCATCTATTCTCTGCCTCCTGAGCCCCAGCTGATTGGGAGGAAATGGGGATTTTCCAGTAACCTTCCCCTGTCATGCCCACCAAACCACACCCACAGAACTGGTAGTAAAAATATTTGAATCCCACCACTGGAAGGAACCCCTCATATATATCCCTTTTGAAGAAGTGTTGTAGTTATTTAACTTAATATGTGAACCATGACTCTGAGCAGTTACAAATAAAACATTTAAAAATGAGAAACAAAAATATGGCAATAAACCCAAATGAAGAGTAAAGATGTGAAGGGTGGTTAAAAATGAGATGAGAGTGAAAAATCACCTTCAACAAAGGCCTGAGCAAAGAGTCAGATCTTTCAAACATCAACATCCAGATCTCAAAGGAAACCTTATTCTAGGGGCTCTCCATATGACTCTGACCTAGACCTATAAAATGCGAATGACCTCCAAAAACCATGAAAAAACCTTGGTCAACCAAATAAAAGTGGTAAGCTGGAGAATGTTCAGGAGTGAGTTCAGCCAGATTTTGGAGAGGTGTTCAGAAAGAATCTTGACAAAGAAGCTTAGTTAGACATGTATTGTAGGAGAAGGGATGGCAGAACCTGGGGCTGAAATGAAAAGGGGGATCAGCCTAAAATCCCTATGTACCCACAAAAGAACTAAGTCTAATACCCTTTAAGTGCTGTTGACCTGTATTTAACTCTTAGCAGGTGCCAACCATTAGCTGAGAAGATTCCTATGCAAAGGCTTTGAAAATAAATCAGTTTAATTCAACCTTCTTCTATAGACTCTGTCTTTCACACCTGACAGGTAGACTGGCTTAGGAATATCCCATCTATCAATGGCTTAGGTCAATGATGGCGAATGTTTTTCTGTTTGGGTGCCAAAAGGCATGCATGTGTGCGATAGTACATCCGTGTGTGTCCACACCCATAATGCAATGCCCTTCCCCAGGGCGCATGCATACACAAATATCACTCCTGTGCTCCCCCCCCACGCATATGCCTCCGGACTTCCGGCAGGCCCGTTGAGCCTGTTTTTTGCCATTCACAGGTTCCGGAGGCTTTCCTGAAGCCAGGGGAGAGTGAAAATGGCCTCTCCCCACCCTCCAGAAGGCCAAAAATCAGCTGGCCAGTGTGCGCATGAGCACTGGAGCTGACATATAGCAATGCCTTGTGTGCCCTCAGATATGGCTCCGTGAGCCACCTGTGGCATGCGTGCCATAGGTTTGCCATCATGGGCTTAGGTGATACATTTATTGAGCATTCAATCTTTTGTTTCATGGAAATATTCCTAGGCAGACATTTCTTAAGATTCTCAGAATAGATTTGAGCATTTTCCTAAGAGAATAGTCCAATAGCTAAAGAACAAGGGGTAGCCCACTTAGAAAAACAATGGCAGACGTTAAGGGGTTTTAGGACATTCATTTTTATGATATATTTTCAAATCTCAAACTAAGTAAAATGGAAGCGGAGGGCTCCTGAATGAATTTAAATAGTCTTTAGAAAGCTAAGCATTAGATTTGACCTGGTTAATAATTGGGTGGGAGATAATCCCAGGGCTATAATAAGGGAGTTGGAAGTAAAAATAAAAGAAAATTTTGGGAAGAAGTAAATTCAAGTCATTTCTGCGTTGGTGCCAAAAGAATTGTGTGCATGTATTCATGACGTTGTTAAGAGTGAAGCTCAATTAAAATGATAAAGAAAAGAAGAAAAGACAGGAAAACACAGAAGGGAAGAGGAGAGGAGAAGATGGTGTTACATAGCTTTTTATTATCTGGCATTTGACATAGCTGGCTTTTTTTTAATGCCAAAGTCTTGATGACAATGCTGTAAAATTATCATTCCTATTTAGGTAGGTTTAAGTATGGTACTACTTAAAAATTACAGTATATACATACATCCTGATAGATGTGAACATTGTGATTCTTGTAGAGCAGGGGTATCCAAACTTGGAAACTTTAAGACTTGTGGACTTCAATTCCCAGAATTCACCAGCCAGCGGCTGGCTGGGGGATTCTAGAAGTTGAAATCCACAAGTCTTAAAGTTCCCAAGTTTAGATACCCCTGTTGTAGAGAGAGTGGAGGGCCACTTCTTTTTAAAGGATGCTTTAATTTGGATTCCCACATGGAATATGGTATTATACCTGACAGCACAAATAATCCCTTCTGAGATACTGAGAGTTGGGCAGCCACACAGATTTTCTTAAATAAAATAAATTTTAAAAATTGGGTGTCAGAATTCACCATGGGGTGTCCTCATGTTATATAAGAGCTTTATTTTTTATTTTATTTCATTTATTTAGTTTGTCAAACATGTATGAGATAACAGGTATAAGTATAAACATGGATATGAACACAGGAAATGCGTACGAATAAATGGGGACTGTGGGACAGGGATAGTAGGCGCTTTGGTGCGCTTATGCACATCCCCTTTACAGACCTCTTAGGAATGGGGTGAGGTCCACGGTGGACAATTTGAGGATGAAGCTGTGGGGGTTTGAGGATGTAACAACAGAATCAGGTAGTGTATTCCAGGCATCAACCACTCTGTTGCTAAAGTCATATTTTCTGCAATCAAATTTGGAGCTGTTTACCTGGAGGTTGTATCTATTGTTTGCCCATGTATTATTGCGGTTGAAGCTGAAGTAGTCATTGACAGGTAGGACATTGTAGCATACAATTTTGTGTACTACACTTAGATCAGACTGTAGGCGGCATAGTTCTAAGTTGTCCAAGCTCAAAATTCAAGCCAGGTGACATAAGGTACTCTATTGTGAGCAGAGGAGTGGAGGACTCTTCTCGTGAAATACCTCTGCACTCGCTCAATTGTATTCATGTCCAATATACAGTATGGATTCCAGGCAGATGAGCTGTATTCAAGAATTGGTCTGGCAAAGGTTTTGTATGCCCTGGTTTGCAGTACAATATTACCTGAAAAGAAGCTTCACAAAATTAGGTTAACAACTCTTAATGCCTTTTGTCAATGCTCTTACAGTGAGCTTTGTTTGCAGAAGTAATCAGACTTTAATATAGTCTATATTTAGAAAACCTGCAAACTGAGAATAGACTGAGCACATGGAAAACAAGAAAAAATAAATTAATAAAAGGCCTATCTCTTGGGATGTATGCCCATTCTTGGTTCTCTGGTAAGAAGGAAAATGGTGTTTTTATTCCTCTGGGATGATCAGGAGATCCAGCCTCACATGATCACATGAAATTTGCCTCCTCTGGGTTTTACCTTGTTCATTTTATTTGACATTTTTGAGACTGAACTGAATTACAGATTAGTAGCCCTTAGCAATGGGCTGCAAAGATGAGATTTTAGTGTGATAGGGTAACTCAAGCTGGGGGAGGGGGTGGGGTGGAAAAAAGAAAATGTGTGAAAATTGAAATGACAAGGTCAAGTTGATAACTTGATTGTAGAAGTTGTAACAGTAAGTTGCAATATAATTAGATATGGACCAGATTGGACACATAAAATATTTATTTATGTATCGTATTTATATGCGACCCATCTCACAGGAACATGACTGGGTATAGTACAATAAAATGATAATAAACAGTAAAAACCAATGTGAAACTTGGATTTTATAAAAAGCAGATCAACTAAATTAAGGCATATAAATCCAATAAATCTAGAAGGCTGCACATCTATAAACATTACAATTTGGCATGCTCTTACCTGAGACTGCATCCACACAACACAACAGGATTTATTTCTGAGTAAATATACACGGGGAAAAAAAAGAGCCGAGGTGGCGCAGTGGTTAAATGCAGCACTGCAGGCTACTTCAGCTGACTGCAGTTCTGCAGTTCGGCTGTTCAAATCTCACTGGCTCAGAGTTGACTCAGCCTTCCATCCTTCCGAGGTGGGTAAAATGAGGACCCGGATTGTTGTTGGGGGCAATATGCTGACTCTGTAAACCGCTTAGAGAGGGCTGAAAGCCCTATGAAGTGGTATATAAGTCTAACTGCTATTGCTATTGCTAACTCTATTATTATTAATTTAATTCTGCCTTAATATTAAGAGGCATGCACCTCACTGTTGATTTGTGCACTGTTTTACTTTTATTTCTATGAACCTCTGATATTGTGAGGTTTCTTTTTTTTTGCTTGTGTTAAGAGATGGATATTGAGAAATAACCTGTAGACTATTTGCTCCACAGGAAGTCAACCAATTTTTGGAAACAGTGCACGAGAAAATATACAGCCATGTACTTTTTATTAGTGATATTGAGACATTTATCTATATAGCTATAACTATATCATAGAATCATAGAAAGTAAGGGTTGCAAAGGACTTTGGAAAACATCTAGTTTCAACTTTGTGTCCAGTGCAGGAATCAATTACTACATATCTTTACACGATTGACTGGTTGATGTGGCAAATTTTCTCGCCTACTGGTAAGTCTGAAAATGAAGGTTAAGCTATTCATGGTTGTGAAATAAAAAAAGAAAAGTCGACCATTATTTTCTTTGCTGCAAAAATAATAATAATAATGCATTTATAAACATAATAATCTCAAGAGTCGGGATATAAACAAAACCCTATACCTTACTTAAATAAACACAGAGCAGTTCAACTGAAAATAACAGCAATCACATATTTTTCCCATTGTGTGTTCAACCAGATATCAGCAAATATTAGTTAATGGTTTATACCATCTAGTAGATGCAAAGTTTACTAAGAAAGGAAAGGAAAACACAAGATTTACAGTGACATGTATTCATTCCGCTTCCATCTGGTGAGATTTTAACTCATCTCATATTTGCCATTTTGCTCTTCTTCCTTTCCTTTGTCTGAGACCTTGTTGCCTTTTTGTCTACTCTTTTTTTATATTCTCTTGGTATATTGTGAGCATCTAAAGTCATTTAGAATCAAGCAACATCAAATAACCTGATGGAATGGAGTAGAATACAATGGAATGGCACATTAGAATGAAATTGATTATACAGGTGATCTCATACCAACTTATTAGGAAAGAAAGCACTAGAATGGAGCCTCTAATGGATGACTCGGCTTAACTGTCTAAAAAAGTGCCCTCTGCAGGAGGAGGCGAGAGAACTACATGCCTCCTTTGCATAAGGAATTTTTCACCTTTTAACCCTTGCTTAACTCTGCTCAAGTGATCATAAAGATAGAGTAAAGGAGGCACGTGGTTCTCTCGCCTCCTCCTGCAGTTAAGCACTAAGCAGAGTCATCCACTGTGACTCTGGCAGCAACTACCTCAGCCTTTCCTTTTAAATTTGTTTTTATTTTTCATGATGACAGTGGTGAGGCCCTGCCTCCCCTGACTGCACATCCCTGCATACACACACACACACACACACACACACACACAATTTTTTTTTGCTGATAAATAAATGAAGGGAGACTAATATAGATCTATTTTAAGCTATTTAGCTCTCATCAGCTAGCCATACGCCTACTGGGATTTGAACTTGGGCTATTCTACATGTAGGCAGTTATAATAACCTCTAAGCCACAAGCTCTCCTCCCTTATCTTCTGAGCCTGGGGGAATGATTAGATGTTTTGTCAAGGCACCTGGTATGCCCCAAATATGGGAGGGAGCATATTGCTTCCCTTTTGCCTTTCAGCTCCACCCTAGGAGCTGAAACCATTTTATATTGATATATTTTTTTGCTGATAAATAAATGAAGGGAGACTATTATAGATCTATTTCAGGCATACCAAGTGCCTTGACAAAACATTTAACCATTCCCCAACATCTCTCCTCCCTTATCAGCTGATAAGGAAGGGAGATTATGGCTTAGAGGTTATTATAACTGCCTAACATGTAAAATAGCCCAAGTTCAAATCCCAGTAAGGGTATGGCTAGCTGATGAGAGCTAAATAACTTGAAATAGATCTATGCTAATCTCCCTTCATTTATTTATCAGCAAAAAAATCAATACAAAATGGTTTTAGCCTGGAAGGTTCCCAGGATGGAGCTGAAAGTCAAAAGGGAAGCAGTATGCACCCTCCCATATTTGGGGCATACCAGGTGCCTTGACAAAACATCACATACATACATACATACATACATACATACATATCCAAAGCAGATAGGGCCAAAGATAGTATCCAGAGCTGATTTGCTTCACCGATATATCTTAATCTCAGTGGCACATTATTGATTTATAACCCTATATGCCAACAGAATGAATTTATTTTCTGCTTAATGCCTACCCAAAATGCTGGAGTTAGTTTCCTCTGTCATCATTTCATCATTTCATTAGTTTTAACCTGCATGGCCCTTTTTTATTGCAAAAAGAACCTTTAATATTTCTTGGCATCTTTGCCAGTGATTAGCGATCGCAGGCAAATAAATAACACAAACTGAAATTTTCACTGCACCAAAATATTGATCAGTCAATGGTATGTGGGCGCATTCTTTGAAAAGCTCTGGACTGTCCTTTGGTCAGAACTTAGTAAAACTGCCACTATCCGCCTTCTCTCCGTGTGAAAGCCTTCAGCATTTCCTATGCTGTCATTATGCAAAGTGTATCAGCCAAGTAACATCTGATGTTTTTATGACACTAATGTGCATTTAAAAGTAGTATTAGTTATTCAAAAATGTACAATGATGACATAAATTATTTACAGAGTTAGAGCAAAATGCTATGTACAGTGACATGATAATTGTATTGTTCTGTCATTTCGTTGGCATAAAAGCCTTTACTTATTTGCAAAGTATTTTTATTAAATGTGAGGGGTGCAAAATATCTCCACAAAAACAGCAGTCACCACAAGAGCACCCTTTACCAAAAAGGAATAAATAGACACCCTTTCACTCTTTGATAAATGATGTTCCTCTATAAACCAGCCTCTGAAGAGCAACTGGTTTTCTTTAAACATCTCTCATGTGGAATGGAATTTCTAAGCTGAGGCCAACTTTCTCACCTTGGCCATTTCATCAAAATGAAAAGCCCCCATGGGGCATCTGGAACTGGACCTTGAGAGCAAACTCTACAGCTGAGCAGCCCAGGATCTGAAACACTGTGGGTGGCCCATTCCTCAAAGTCAGGTCTCATGTTGCTGGAGTAGCATCCTTCTTTTTCTATTTTTAAAATGATTTTGTGTTTAGGAGGCACAAATAAGACTGCAGATCTCATTTTCCTATCTTTTTAACAGAATAACAGAGTTGGAAGGGACCCTGCAGGTCTTTCTTCCCTGCTCAGGTAGGAAACCCTATACCATTTCAGACAAATTGTCTTAAAAACCTCCAGTGTTGGAGCATCCACACCTTCTGGAGGCAAGTCATTCCACTGATTAATTAGGTTTCTGCAAAGAAATGCTTTGTTTAGCATGAAGTGGATAGTGAAGATTTCCTTTCATTTGTTTTCTCATGACAATCGAATAGAATAGAGTAATAGAGTTGGAAGGGACCTTGGAGGTCTTCTAGTCCAACCCCCTGCTTAGGCAGGAAACCCTACACCACTTCAGACAAATGGTTATCCAACATCTTCTTAAAAATGTCCAGTGTTGGAGCATTCACAACTTCTGGAGGCAAGTTGTTCCACTGGTTAATTGTTCCCACTGTCAGGAAATTTCTCCTCAGTTCTAAGTTGCTTCTCTCCTTGATTAGTTTCCACTCATTGCTTCTTGTTCTACCCTCAGGTGCCCTGGAGAATAGTTTGACTCCCTCATCTTTGTGGCAGCCCATGAGATATTGGAACACTGCTATCATGTCTCCCCTAGTCCTTCTTTTCATTAAACTAGACATACCCAATTCCAACAACCGTTCTTTATATGTTTTAGCCTCCAGTCCACTAATCATCTTTGTTGCTCTTCTCTGCACTCTTTCTAAAGTCTCAACATCTTTCGGATTTAAATCTCAAGTGACCAACCTGAGGTTCGTACTTCTGGAAATCTTTGTACAACTCCACAATCCTTCAGACTTTATGGGCATACTGTAATTTTTAATGAAATAGAAGGGCTATATGACTAGAAAATAATACTTTGTATAGTACTTGGAACTAAACTTCCCTGGTAAGGCAATGTAATGGGAGAAACTTCAAAGGAGAACGCATCTTATTTTTTTCCAAGACTTTATTAAGTTTCAAAAAAAGATAAAGTACAAAGAAATAGGAAAAAAGATTAAATAAAAATGAGGGGGTCAAGGAAAAAAATGAAGTGCAAAAAAAAGGGGGGGGAGAAAAACATAGAAATAATAACTTCCACCTTTTTTGGTAGAAATGTAAAATATAAAGACTGTTTGGTCTAAAATTAACTATAACATATACAGTAGAACCTCTGGTTGCGATTATAATTCATTCCATAACTTTGGTCGCAAACCGATTTGGTCGTGACCCGAACCTAATTTTGGAAATTTGGCTCTTACAAAAAAAATGGCACAGAAGGCGAAATTGGCCGCAAAAAAAAATGTTAGTTTTTTTGGTCAGAACCCACTTTGGCCGTGGTCAAATGCATTTCTGTCCAGAGGTTCCACTGTAGTACTCCTATAATCATAAACAATTCTAATTGTCAAAGTTCACAATTAAAATTTCATTTCTTTCAGTTTCAAGCAAAAAGTCCCAAAATGGTTTCCAAGTAAAAACAAAGGTAGACAGTTTTTTTTCCTTTTATCAAAGTAGTCAGTTTTGCCATCTATGCCAACATCATCAACTTCTCTATCCATTCTTCTATTATGGGAATTTGTGAGTCCTCCCATCACTGTGCATATAAAAGTCTTGCTGCTGTTATCATGTATAAAAACAAAGTCCCTTGGTTTTTTTTTTCCAATCTGTTTGTCAAGCAAACCTAGAACAAAAACTCTACTTTCAATTGTATGTTTATTTAAGAATTCTCTGAGTTAATGTACAAATCTTGTCCCAATATTTCTTAGTTTTTATGTCCACCAAAGATTATATAATTTTCCTCTCATGCTTTCCTTTGTTGGGCCCTATCAGGCGTATAGAACCAGAGGTGGAATTCAGCAGATTCTGATCAGTTCTGGAGAATTGGTAGTGGAAATTTTAAATAGTTCGGAGAACCGGTAAATACCACCTCTGACTGGCCCCACCCCCTCTATTCTCTGCCTCCAGAGTCCCAGCTGATCAGGAGGGAATGGAGATTTTGCAGCATTCATGGAGATTTTTCAGTATCCTTCCCCTGCTATGCCCACCATGCCATGACCACCAAGCCGTGCCACGCCACCAAGAACCTGTAGTAAACAGAAGCTGTAAGTAAACAGGTTCTACTATAGAAACTGTAGTAAAAAAAATTGAATTCCACCACTGTATAGAACCCATGTGTGCAGAGGACAAAGTCATGCAAAATCCATGGTAGCATGTAACATTATGAAGGATTGAGATACCTAGAGAATCTATGTACCATGTAATCAAGTTTTCACTTTTAATATTGATTTAATGGTTACAAGTGATGCTCATATAAAGTTAAAGTTGAACATCTCCCCTTACATCAAATTGCGGTTAGCTAGAGAATTGGGGAATCCCTGACCTAACCAACATTGAATGAATGCTATAGTAAATGTATCCATATTTCTGTAATTTAGCCCTCTTTTTCCATTTCATAAATCTCACATATAAAATTCTGTGAGGATTTACCTTTATAATAGTATAACAGAATAACAGAGTTGGAAGATACCTTGGAGGTCTCTAGCCCAATCCCCTACTCAAGCAGGAGATGCTACACCATTTCAGACAAATAGTTGTCTAATCTCTTTTTTAAAATCAGTGATGGAGCAGAGCACCCACAACCTCTGGAGACAAGCAGTTCCACTGCTGAATTGTTCTCACTGTTCTCACTTGGCAGTAAGAAACTGTCAAGAGATTGACACTAATTTGCCCATCTGATGATTTTGATAAAGCTTGGGAGTACAAATTCCCCAATTTTCAGCTTGTATGACCAAGTTATAGTATTCAACACATAGGGAAGACTACAGATTGCAGGAAGAGCTGCACATATCTTTCCTTTCAGAAACATGGGGGAAACGTTGAATTCAAAACCAGTTTAAAATTTGAAACTGGGAAAAAAATACATGGAATTTCAATAAAGTTTATATTTATAATGAAATTCACCATATATAAAAGAAACATAGAATAAAGCATAGATGGATTTTTAATCTCATCATAGTTGATTCTTCTGCCTTCCTCAGTAACTTCACCTTGACTTTCAGACTAATTTTGTGAGATGAAACTTGTCTACAAACAAGCCACCCTTCTTTTAGTATGCTGTCTCATGTTTGTCTGAAGGACATTGTCTGCCTCTCACTTCAGGTTGATGCTCGCTCAATATCATTTCCTCTAAGATTAAGCATAATCAGTTCAGAGTTTGGAGGTGGGGGTTAATTCCATCTGTCTGTCTGTCTTCTACATGCACAGGTTGCATAAGTATCAATCATAGCACAATTGGGAGAGAAGATATTCTTCCTCCTCTCCAGTTGATCAGGATGAAATGGAACTCAATGATTTTTATCCAGATTTTTCTCTCTCTAGAATGAAATATCCAAGAAGTTGCTTAAAAATCAATGAATTCCCCAGAACTGATACAGTTGGTAGTCTACCAGAAATGAAACAAACCAGACATGATTATTCTTCAAGCTGATGACATTTGATCAATACCCTTGTCAATCTGTGAAGTGATTCATGCAATAATTTCTGTTTATCTTCGCCTGTTAATTACTGCATTTCTTCTACTTTTTTTGTGGAAGATTAGAAATACATCAAAATGAATGATCTTTAAAGGTTATAGGTAATATGATATCTTAACATCTGTACTATAGTGGTCAACAGAGCTCTATTATTTTTCCTTTTTTTAACCTTCTAACAGAAATAACTGAATAAGATTATTTGGCGGTTCCATATTCAGATGATATATTAAATTAACACCTATCTTGCTAGGTCCAGTAATAAAGAAGGTTGTCCCAGCCACCTTAGGAAGGTGATGTAAACAATATAATGAAGAAAACCAACTCTATTTCTTCCTTTTTATGCAATTCCTGAGAGGTGGCTACGATCCTGTTCTGAGCATGAGGATAGAGTTAATGAGAGTCAACAAACATTTCAGTTCAGATAAGGAGTTAGAGTTAGATGCCTCTGTTGCATGCACTGTTCCAAAGACAACATATTTATAGATTCATAGACTTCCTTGATCTAGTTTGATGGATATTCTGCCTCTATGCGTAGAGTGCCTTCTATCAGTTAAACAGAGGAGTCATTTGTAATCCCACCTGAACATCCAACTGGATCTCATTGTGCTCTGAGTTCTAATTAGACAACTGCAATGTATTAAGGATGGGGTCATCTTTGAAGACTGCTTAGAAAATACAGTTAGTCCAAAATATAGTTTCAAGGCTGCTTATTGGACCTGGCATTATGATAATACTGCCGGTGTGCATTTTACCAAATATATTAACGCAGTTCAGAATACTGGCTTTGACCTATAAAACCCTTCACAGCTTGGGTTGAAGTATCTCAAGGACTCCTTGTCTCCACATGTGCTTGCCCGTGCACTAAGATTTTCAACAGAGCCCCTTCTTTGGTGCATCCATCATCTGAGACACAACAGGAGCACCACAACAGTGGGAGCTTGCCTAGAGCCGACCCTTATGTCATTTTGATGTTAGGCAGAGAACTTGTTATTTTCTCAGTCTCCACACCGCCTGAGGTCTGTTTGTAATTCAGCTAGCTGCTTTTATATGGCTCTTTTGTATTGTGACATTTTAATGTTTTATTATATCGGCATTGATTTAATTTCTTTCAACGCAATTTCAACTTTTGTACTCTCCCTTAGAAAGCTGTCTAGGGTCAGTTTCTTAATTAATTAAGAAACTAAATAAACATCCATCACCTTGAAGAGTTAAAGAAAGCAACCCAAGCAGCTTATCATGGGGACGGGGATGACTTACATTTATGAAGATGGCCAGTTTGTCATGTGCAACGTTAATATTGTGTATTTTTTCAAGGATTGGAAAAGAAACACCAACAGTCCTTCAAACAGCTCTGCAAGTATATCTCTGCTACAGATTTATGATTTCATTCACTCACAGAATTCTGCTATTTAGGTACCTTTACCGTTGCCAGGGATAAGGTAGAGAGGAATATAGTCAATTCTTTTTTAATTGCTAATTTAAATGCTTGCTGTTTCCTTTCTTTTGGATTCCAATTCACAAAAGTGATAAATTTGTTAAGCCTGTCCCTGTGATTTACTAACTTTATTAGGATACACTGCAGTCTGTTAAGTTGCAGTTAGAACTTACAGTACCTGAACACGGATGGTAGTATTCAAATCATGTATACAGTTACACTGCATGCCTTATTTTGGATAGCATTCAGATATGTAGGTTCATGCATACCTCTCCCTCCACATTTTTATGGGCATCTCTTTGGAATAGAAGCATAAAGACAGGGATTATCCTACCACTGCCCATGTAAAATGCTTGGCTACTCCTCCTCTCCCCCCCCCCTAGATAGGCAGATAGGTATAGATCGATAACATAAATAATCCAAACAGCTTCAGGACTACTTCCTATCACATTTAGTTTGAGATGTACTTTCCTTAAAAGACAAAACAACCCCCCCCCTGTTTTACTTATACAACAGAATGCAATGCCCTCTCCTTGAAAGTGAAATGATAACATTGTATAATAATTCATTTAGGTTTGTGTCATTTTATTCAGTGTGATTTGGTAATGCATACATGCGCGCACGCTCCAAACCATTACATGGAGAGAAAGTCAAACTAGAGATTATATTCAGCTGAGGCAAATGGTGTTCACCTTTTATAGTCTCTCTGTTTTATAATGAAGATACTTCATTGAAACAATGATGCATACTTCACCAGCTCCCTGGAGAGCTGTGAATCGTGTTTGGAGAGATTCATGAATATCTGCATTAGCACAATCCAACTGGAACTTGCTCTTAAAAACGAATCACAAGAGTGGCCGAACAGGTTTTGCTTATGTATATAATCAGGAGGTTATTATATTATTTCTGCCCCCTCAAAGGGAAAGGAAGATACAAAGGTGTCTATCACAGAAGTCAGATGAAGAAAGAAAGAAAGAAAGAAAGAAAGAAGAAAGAAAGAAAGAAAGAAAGAAAGAAAGAAAGAAAGAAAGAAAGGGAGAGAAGGAGGGAAGGAGAGAGAAAGAAAGAAAGAAAGATGAAAGCATCTACAGTATTTCTTCAGACAAAACTTCAGGGAGGGGTTTTTCCTTTATTTTTAATATTGCATTTGCATTAATTTAGGCAGAACTACATATAAGGTGATGCAAATTCAAAAGTCTGGCAAAAAAATGAGACAAATGTATTGCACAGATAACAATGGCAAAGATATAAGCACAGGCTTTGTATCCCAAAGGTGAATGTAAAACATTTGGCAGTTCTAAAAGCTGACGTTTATTTAAAAAAACAAGGTTTGCTATATAAGACTTTGGCCCCAAAGCTGATGCCCGTAATGCCAAGCAAATGCCACATATGCCAAAGTGTTTTGACTAAGACAAAGAAGAAGCAGATTGATGGCGTATTATCTTCAGGTTTTGAGGTTTCAACCTCAGTGGCTTGAAAAATTAGAAGCACCTTGCATCCTCAGGAAAATGTTTTCTGACGTTCTACTGTATCAGTGGAGTTTGTCAATCCAATTGCAATTGTTCATATGACACAGGGCATTACGGGGACTTCACAGAATCATAAAATGTAAGCGTTGGACAAGATGTTGGAGTTCATCTAGTCTAAAACCTGCCCTGTGCAGGAATCATCATGTGTTTCCTTGAGCTCCATGGGACTGTCTGCTGTGTAAAGAGACATAGGATCTCATTTTGTATAGAACATTGCTCAGGATATCGTGGCTCAATGTGCCACACTATCTGAAGTAGAAAGTCTCCATCCAGCCAAAGGTTTTCTACAAACTGGTTATCATATGCCCAGAATCTGGATTATAACTATTGTACCTGCCTCTGTTTAAGCAATCCCTTTATCAATAGATAATCTGTTATACATTATTTTTTATGACTGACATGATTGTATAGAGGTATCCTTTGGAATGAGGAAACGGTGTCAGGATGTTTGTGTATATACCATCTAAGAGGATCAGCAAAAAACAATTGTTTTAAAATCACAATTTTGTTTTTTAGGAGTGGTGGGAGAGCTGAAGGTGCTGATCCCAACATTAGGAAGTAAATAGGCAAAGATGTTTGGTGGCAAAGCCAGTTTTAAATTATTCAGAAGCCTTGATTTGATAGCTTTGTGTTATCTTTATAATATAGATGGTATTTGACTGTTTAATAAACCTATTGGAGTCACAGAGTTGCCCTGGGAGTGGTAAGAGAAATATGAGTTTTGCCATCAAGATAAGGATCTTCTTAGAACCATAGTGGTGCAGTGGTTAGAATGCAGTATTGCAGGCTAATTGAGCTGACTGCCATCAGTTCGATCCTGACCGATTCATGGTTGACTCAGCCTTCCATCTTTCTGAGGTTGCTAAAATGAGTTATAAAGTTATTTTTTACCTCAACAGTACAGCCTCAAGACTAGAAGTATGTTACATTGGATTGTTCTCACATTTTCATGATTTAGTAATTTAGTTTACTTCTTGTCATTGCACATGGTACAATGAAATTAAATGCGTCTTCAGTGTGCATTACAATTATAAAAATAAAAACAATGTTGTGGTTTGTTTCTGTCTTCTCCTTTCAGCAAAGAGGTCCACCTTGTTAACTTTTCCAGGCATTAGAAGAATAAAATATTCATGCCACATGATGATGCATTTTTAAAAGATAGCTAAAATATATTGGAATGGCACAATTATAGCCTTCATTGTGGAAATAATCACATAATTATGTGGAGAATTGAGCCTCAGATCGCACAATAAATGAAATGTGCTAATTTGGCAATATTCCAAAAAGAGTATTTGCTTAAAAATCCTAGAAATGGATAAATATTACTTTTAAATTGATATGGATTTTAAGACATGTTGATTTTTTACACATGAGAATCTGAGAGGCAATGTTGAGTTTTATATGAGAGAAATGTTTCAATCACCTTCCCATTTGCTTATGTATTTTCACATACTTGCTTGCAGCTATTTTTTTTGAGTAGTAGTTCCTCATTAAATGCAGTCACTCCACATAAACACATACACAATTCATTTCAAAACATAACATGGAATTATATTGTCACAGAACCAGCTGAGCCAATTTGTTTCTGATGACATCACAAAGCCAAATAGGAGAAAACAGTTTTCTATGAATAGACTTCCTAATAATATTATGTAGCTCGTATTAATGATATTGCAAAGGCAAATCAGAGCAGGGATGATAATTCTTAATCTCATTTTAAATGGATTTTTTGCTTCATTTCCTAGCCAAGTCAGTGATGACAAAGACAAAATGTGGTTTCATGGGAATTAATATATAGAGAATTGTGAAACACCACCCCATTTCAGTTCAATCCTATAATTTACTCAGCTTCATTATTTATCTCTTCGTTGACTTTGTCACATAGACACTTTCTTATTCCCGCTGCTAGCACAACATTTTCACAATATAACAAAAAAAGAGAGTACATTTCAACATAAATAAGAACAACTGCTTTGTTTCTTTTCACTTTCAGTGATATGTTACATCCCACATGAACACAGCAGTTATTGCCACATGTCACAAAGTAACTGGCATAAGTGGACAGATCCTGGCCTCCATAAAACTAAAGAATGCAGCTAAAATGTTTCTGATGGAGGAGGAGGATTCAGCATAAAGTAAAGGTGAAAATTGTTTATGCTTTGTAGCATATGTAAATGTTTCAAATAAGAAGGAATAATTGACTAAGCTGGGCAAGGTGCCCACCAATATTAGAATCAACACATCATAAAGAACATTATGGCATTATATTAATGAAATATACCTTGCACAATTTCTTCAATTCAACGCTGTGGTATCCTTGGATAGAAACTGATACTCATGTGAATTTTCTGAAAGTGGGAAGGCAACAAGAAGCATTGAAGGTCGCGAGGAGTAAATTCCAATTTCTGAGAGATAATTTTTATGGGGGTGATTCTTTGTATGTGATAAGCAGCATTTTATCTAAGGAGAAAGAGCTTGGAATGAGGAATTGAAATAGATGGCTAACAGAGCCTTTGATGTACTTTGCCAAAAACGTACTGTTGTCATAGAAAAGTCATTCATTTGTTTGCTAGTTAATGGACTATATGTTCATTCCAGAAATCTCTGGCAATTTTCCTTACAGTGAATAGCAGCCATGCTAGAACTTTTAAGAGGTTTCCTATGAAAACTACAGAAAATCAAGGGAAAATATTGCTTATCATGTAAACATGAAGAAGAAAGGTCCAAGGTCATCCAGACTTTGTGCCCAAGGTGGTCTCTTAGTTTCTAGCTTGACCACTACATCAAACAGGCTTTCTTTGATTAACCCTGGCCTACAGAGTATAAAAAACTGATCTACAGAATATTTAAAAAGCAAACAAAGGACCAAGAAGGAAGCAAACATTACCAAATTAACATTACCAAACGGGTCAATCAGAAACAATCAACCATCTAGATAGGGCCAGTTACTACACTTAAAAAGTCAGAAAACTCCATTCCTTGTGTCAAAGCACAGGCAAAGTTTGCAAGTTTGGTAACGAAACACTTGCAAGAAAAATACCAAGATCCCAACAATTTTAATTTCCTGTGGATCTTCTTCAAGTGATTATTTCAAAAGCTTTCAGAGTCTTCTAAATGTTACAAGGAAAACGAGAGAAGGAAATATAATTTGTGCTTAAATATCTTATTTCACATTAAAAAGAATCTGACTAAAAGGAGGTTAAAAAAAGAGGCACAAGGTTTGCCGTGAACTTTTAAGGAGAGGTGAGATGCAGTAATTAAAATAAATATAGTAGAGTTATAGATGGAATCATCATTAGAACACTGAGCTAAAGGCATCAAGAGTAAACCTGTAATTTTCTTCTTTCTTCCCAGTAATAAAAGTCAGAACAGGGTTCAGTTCATTCATTTCACATGATGTCTTTCCATTCTTGCTTGGCAAGTGATAGAGACCATTCATATTCCTCCTTTAATGAGAACTTTTACTTCTTCCATGTTTCAGTGAATCTCTTCAAATGGACTTTTGGTGCCATTCCCTGAAATGTGACAGATGTGATGCTATTGAAAATGAAGAAATTCAGCAGACATTTTCAATATTATTTGAAAGAATTCCTTGCAAAAAAAAAAATAAATCCAAAATAAGAACAAGGAGAATGGGAGGTAATGTAATGAATGTTGATGCTGTAATTTCATTACAGTGATTTTTCTGCTAATCATTTCAGAATTATTGAGCTTCTGGTGTGTTTCTCTTTTTTAAATGCTCATCAGATGTTGAATGACACATGGTTTTTTCTGTCATTCATACCATGCAGCATAATCTACCTTCACAGTCTGCGATCTTGAAACAAATTAATTTGAAAGTGAACTCTATAATCTGTGATACCACAATGAAAGCAAGACAAATTGGTTAAAGATATAATCACCTTTGCTTAAATACAATACAATACAATACAATACAATAGCAGAGTTGGAAGGGACCTTGAAGGTCTTCTAGTCCAACCCCCTGCCTAGGCAGGAAACTCTATACCATTTCAGACAAATGACTATCCAACACCTTCTTAAAGACTTCCAGTGTTGGGGCATTCACAACTTCTGGAGGCAAGTTGTTCCACTGATTAATTGTTCTGTCAGGAAATTTCTCCTCAGTTCTAAGTTGGTTCTCTCCTTGATTAGTTTCCACCCATTGCTTCTTGTTATTTACCCTCAGGTGCCCTGGAGAATAGCTTGACTCCCTCTTTGTTACTTCTGGTTTTATATAGTTTAATTATTAATTTGTTATAGACTATGCAGTTTTTATTTTATTTGGATTAATGTTTTATATTTCTATTATCTGGGTAACAGTGTAGTAATAGAGGAGTGAATGCAGTATCGCTATGTTATTTATATTGCTATGTCATTTATATTGTTATTTATATCGCTATGTCATTTATATTGTTATTTTTGTGATTATTAGTTGCCAGTTTATTATTTGCTACATTCTATTTTTGTTTTTAAATCTTGCTGGTAATTGACTAAATAATTACTAATACTGAAAATAAACTCCAATAATTTCAAATGTGTTTCCATATAATAGATTTCTGACTACAAATTACATTACAGAACAATGCAATATAAAAACCCCAGCATTCTGTATTAAATTGGGAACAAATATAATCTGTCTGATTGCAATTCCACATAACTCTCTTCAATACTTTATAGAGAAAAATACAACAGATCAGGTTGATCTGAGCTACAAAAATGATTAGGGGGCTTGAGGATAAAACATATAAAGAACGGTTGCAGAATTTGGTATATCTAGTTTGATGAAAAGAAGGACTGGGGTGACATAATAGCAGTGTTCCAATATCTCAAGGGTTGCCACAAAGAAGAGGGAATCAAGCTATTCTCCAAAGCACCTGAGAGCAGGACCAGAAGCAATGTGTGGAAATAATCAAGAAGAGAAGCAACTTAGAACTAAGGAGAAATTTCCTGACAGAACAACTAATCAGTGGAACAACTTGCCTCCAGAAGTTGTAAATGCTCCAACACTTGAAGTTTTTAAGAAGAGATTGGATAACAATTTGTCTGAAGTGGTGTAGGATTTCCTGCCTAAGCAGGGGCTTGACTAGAAGACCTCCAAGGTCCCTTCCAACTCTGTTGTTCTATAACTTCTGCAAAATGTAACAGTCTATACTAAAACAGAGGAGCCAACTTGAGGTTTTGCAACAGTAATCAGAGCCAGACCCCACGCAAAAGTTGCTGCTGAATTGAAAGCTTTAATAAGATTGAAGACAAGCATTGTTAAATGCTTTGCACATAATCCTTTAACTTCTTTCAATTAATTTAAATTATAACATTATCTCCAATCAATTTTGTCTGTTGATCTGGCCCTTCCCATTTCTTCTTTCTTTCTGAATGCAGCCCCAAGTAACGTGTTCAAACCCTTGGCTCGGAAAATGTTATACATTGTGCAGTAAAGGAAAAAAGATTTTGGACCGTGGGTCATCAAATTTCTACCAGTTTTGAAATAAGTTAGTTAGGTAATTGGGTTTTTTAAAA
The DNA here is from genome assembly GCF_051295495.1 of Thamnophis sirtalis. NCBI lineage: Eukaryota > Metazoa > Chordata > Lepidosauria > Squamata > Natricidae > Thamnophis > Thamnophis sirtalis. Next base: position 28,717,616 of record NW_028261381.1, read on the forward strand.
GCAAATCTTATCTTAGAAGAATGAAGATGTTGTTCTTGGTAAACATCTACTCATCCCATCTTCTGACTGGGGCAATTGTCATAATAATACCATTATCAGTATAGCAATGTGATTTGAGTTGATAATAACAGTAGTAAATTCTCATGAAACAAAAGTTCCTCAGAGAAGGTCTGTCCATTTCCCCCATTGTGCCAGAGACCTTCTAAATCAGAGACCTTCTAAATCAGGCCCGTGGGTCGGAAGTGTCATGTGCTGGCCACGCCCACACCCAGTGTAGCGAAAGGGGAAGGGAGTCATGATATGTCACATGACGCTGCTGTTATGATGTGAGTTTGACACCCCTGTTCCAAATGAAAGCTGGGTACTAATCACTCTCGGGATCCTCTTAAAGGATCCACTGCTCTTTCCTAACAGAAATGTGGGGTCATGGGTGTTTTGAGATTTTCACTTTGAAAACCTCTCTTCCCATTATAATGGCTTGCTTGCCACCCACTCCTGCCCTGAGAGAGATGGAGATCAGCAGCTGCAGGAACCTTCCAATATCACTATAATTCACTGACATATGGGCATATTAGTAAAGTTTACAAACTGCAGATTACTCATAAAATGCATAGAAATAGATGATGAATAAAGCAGACACCTTTTGTCATTTAATGGTTTTAATTTATTACTCTGCCATTAGCTGATTAAAAAAGAGGTTTAGCAAAAGAAATGGAACTTGAATACCCACCATTCCTTTCTAAAAGCTAAATCAAATTTCAACGTGGCAAACACTTTGTTTCAAAATAAATAAATAGATGCTTTTTGTTAACTCGATGACGAATTTTATTTTCTGTAAATAAATTATTATTTTAGCCGACAAAATCAAGCTATAAAGTAACGCAGGGGCTAAGTGAATCTAATATTTAACCCACATGTCAATACTGTAATGAAATTCAATTCAATTGAATATTATTAAATATTTGAACAATTCCAGTTTAAAGATTCAGTGAGAAATTAACCATCCTATGTACACTTAATCTCTAGTAAGCATGATTTTTACAACAATTTAATTAGACTTTTTTGGTGGGGGGGTGCATAGCTGTTTTGGGGGATATTTGGGTGTTCATGGCCCTTTTTTGGTAACAGACTCTTGTATCATCTATGTTGGCAGCAAAAAGCCTGGATTTTGGTGGCATAGTCTGCAGACAAACAACCAAAAATGAGAGTAGGAGTAGGGTTTATTTAGAAGACAAGCTCTTGTTGGAATTGGAAATTGGAATTGGAAATTGGAAAGTTTATTTATAGGCCGCCCTTTTCCCTGGGGGGACTCAGGGCGGCTTACAATTCATGGGGAGGGGAATACAAACAGTGAGACATAAAACAAAACATAATTAAAAATAGAACACAACATTCATCATTCGGGAGGGAATGGATTACAATCTAACCCCAGGCCTGACGGGATAGCCAAATCTTAAGGGCTGTGCGGAAGGTCTGGAGGGTGGTGAGGGTACGGATCTCCACGGGGAGATCGTTCCAAAGGGTCGGAGCTACTACAGAGAAGGCTTGTTGTTCCCATCTTTAATATCACACCTCCCCCCCCAAAAAAAATCTAAGTGAACAAAAAAAAAGCTAACCCCACCCTTTCCTCCGCATTAGCAGCAGAAGACAAGTCCTTTTAAATCATAATGGTGAAGTTTTCCGCAGCTCAGCAGCTCCACAGAAGCTTTCTTAGAAACAATAAAGAGATGGCTTGCCATTGTCTACTTCTGAGCCCCTCCCCCTCCCAGTTTTCCAGTCTGGCCTACACTCCCTATCGAAGGGGCCCAAACCTGTTTAGCTACTTGTGAATGAGATTCTGATCAATGGAATTGATTAATTTGGTATCTGGGGCCAGATGAATGCCTCATAACTGCAGAAGAGAAGCAGAGGGCAATCTATGTATGGGGCAATCAAGTTGAAGACACTGGTGGTTTGTTGCAAATTTTTACCACTGTATAATGTTGTGGCCATTCTTTTTATTGTCTTGTGTCTTCTTCGGGAGCTGAAGGGAGGGAGATCCACTGCCCATTGTTATAAATCATACGTGAGTAAAGGGAAAGCGTGTTTCAGTTTAATAAGAGGCATCGAGTACATGTGAGAGAAAAAAACAGCATTAGTGAAAGAAAGACAGTGATTAATATATTAACAATTGCTCATCACTGTGTTTATATTCTTTTGGAAAACTATTTACCAAGTTGGCTGATGATCCTGTCTGTCTTTTCTTTAAGGATTGGAAGGGACAAATCATCTCTAATGGCACATTTATTTGAATTGGGATTTTATACCCTTATAGCTATTTTCATATTGCTGGAAAAAAACAAAACAAAACAAAAAACCACTTATTCAGTGTGGGGTATAGAAATAGCAACAATCAATCAATGCTAAAAGCCCTGAAATTTTAACATTAATATTCTTTGGATGATAGAAATGCAAGCTTGACAGCATCACATCTCCTATAGAGACAAACATCTGTTTGAGGGAAGTTGTTACACATTTCTTATGCTTTCACTATATTCTAAGTGCCCTCTACTGCCAGAAACTAGCATGGCAGAAGCAATCTCTATCTATCTATCTATCTATCTATCTATCTATCTATCTATCTATCTATCTATCTATCTATCTATCTATCTATCCTATCATATGGAGCTGGCTAGCAAACAGATGCTATAACTATTGTTAAAAATAATTGGAGACTTTGATGCTATAGCTTTGCACATATATAAATTTAATATAGTTTGGACTGATAGTACATGTGTGTGTGTGTGTGTGTGTGTGTGTGTGTGTGTGTGTGTATATACACACACACACACACACAAGTACACATGCCCACAACAGTAAAACAATGGAAACTATAACAAAGATAATACATATTTAATTCTACATATTCTAACAGCAGCCAGGATTATATATGCACAATACTGGAAAAATGTAGAAACCCCTATAGATGATATATAATCAAAACAATTACGGAATGTGCAGAAATGGATAGATTAACCCTAAAAATCAAAGAAAGAGACGATTAGGAATGTTTTATAATATGGGAACTTTTCCACAAATGGTTAGTTGTCAGATACAGAGGTTAGATGAGTGGATTTATGTGAAATATGCGCTACATGAGAAACAAAAACTGATTAATAAATATTTTGATGGTTATATAATTGATATCATAATGGAAGACAGTACACTTTTCAATAACAATTGATACTATCGCATATATGTTTATATGTACATGATTATGATGATGTTTATATTTTAACACCTTGGACACCTAGAAAATACACTGTTCAATATAGCAATGAAATTTGTGATAAAAATCAATAAAAATATTTATACCAAAAAAAGAGGAAAACAATGGGTAATCCTTTTATTGGGGAAGACAGGTGGGACAGCACAGCAGCAATGGAAGAGCAAGGTCCAGACTGATTACTTTGCATGTTTTGCTGATGTGTTTCAATTTTGATATGATTTTCTTATGCCAGCTTAAACTCAAGAGGACCCAAGTAGAAGATAGCAGCAGTTTAAGGTTTCATTGCAGCTATGCCCCAAGTCCATCAGTCTTTATGGTAGAAGACATGAAGAAACTTCCACCTTTCCTCTCTTCTCTTTCCTTTTCATTTCCCTGTCCTATTCCACCACTCTTTACAACAATCAAAAGAGAGTGAAACAATTTGCCATATCTGCAACATTTTCTCCATAATTGGCTAGAGGAAGCCTATGCTTATATCCCCTTACCTGATGACCATAGAGGCCATCTTCCCTCCCTAGTCTTTGGAAAGATGATGTTCTCTATTGTGGATGGTTAACAAGATTGCAAATCAGCCTTGCCTCCATTCATTCATATGTCTAGAGTGCGGCCAGAGCATGCAAGGAGGACCACTTCACTGGATCCCTAAGATAGGCACTGTTGTGTGGTTGGTGTGTGAGCCAAACAGTAGAATTTCATCAGTAGAATTTCATTAAAGACTTCCATGCTTGTGCAACATGTTCTCTCTCTCCCGCCCCCAACCCACATACATCACTTTTTCTTTTTAATGCTATTAAATCAAAGCTGACTCTTGGTGACTACCTGCATAAAGACTCTAACGTTTTCCTGGCAAGATTTGTGGGGGGGGGGGGGGCAGTTTGCCTTTGCCTTGGACCTCCTATGGCTGAGGGTGGCCCAAAGCCACTGAGGTAACTTTCATTCAGTGGTGGGTTTCAAAAATTGTTCGAACCTACTCTTTGGGTGTGGCTTCCTTTGTGGGAGTGGCGTGCCGCCCATGTGACCGGATATAAAGATGTCGACGACACTTGTCAGAACCACCTTAAATTACCTCACACACAGCACTGGCATGCATAAGAATATGATATAAACTTGTTTTTTAAAAGGCATCTTTGGTTTGCGTTAAAACAACTTCAACACACACAATGTTCTGATTGCACCACAAACTCAGTAGTCATCCTTACCTTTCACAGAGGCACTGAGTTTTATAAATATGAGCATGATAGTCAGTGGTAGGTTTCAAACAATTTTGGAACCTCTTCTGTAGGTGTGGCCTGCTTTCCGGGTCCACTGGTGAAACCTCTTCTAACCGGTTCGGTAGTTTTGACAAACCGGTTCTACCGAATAGGTGCGAACTGGTAGGAACCCACCTCTGCTTTCATTCCTAAGGGAGGACAAGGACTCACCATCTTGTGGTTCCTAGCCTGGTGTCTTTAACCATTACTACATCAAACTGGCTTTCATATAATGGCCAGCGGACACTTACAGCCCTTCAGCCTCTTTATATTCTGAGGAGCACACTGAGAAGTAGACAGCAGCTGACAGTGCAGAGATTTTCAGTGTGTGACTGTCTTTTATATGGTTGTATTACAACAAGAAAATGCAGCATCCAGCCAGGAGAGAAGCAGCAGCCAGAAAGTACTTTGCTTTAGTTTGTAATGTGCTGTAGCATGTGCATGTATAAATGTACAAAAATGGAACACATGGGCTTGGCATATGCTCCTCTTTTTGCTGCCTTTTATTTAAAAATAAAATAAAAAGACATAACCATTGAACACAATGAGGCCTGTACCCAATGAATGGGGCACACGTTTTATCATAAAATAAACTTCAACCCCCTTGTTCATGTCTGCTAGGAACTGGGGCTACATGTATGGAACCTTCCTTAAAGCACAACAATCATTGAAAACCACCACCACCACCCATCTTCCAGGGATGTGCCATCAGTATACGTAGTTCCGGCTTTCAAAAAGAGAGCTGTAAGTGCATAGTCCCAATAATATGATTACCGTATTTTTTGGAGTATAAGATGCGCCGGAGTATAAAACGCACCAAGATTTTTGGAGAGGTAATTTTTTAAAAAGATTTTTGCACTCTGCAGACCTCCCAAACCCTCTGCATGCCTCATTTTTTGTGAAGGGTGCGGGGTTTCGGGAGACCAAAAATGTATAAGGCGCACCCAGATTTTCACCCTCTTTTTTTGGGGGGGGGAAAGGTGCATCTTATACTCTGAAAAATATGGTAGGCAGATTTGAACATGGTTTCAGATTGTTTTCTCCCTTTTCTTGTTTTTCCTCTTCTCTGTACCATCTTCTGCCTCACCTTTTTTCCCTCCATGCAAATGCATCAACTTTGTAAATTCAAACATCTGAGGACACAAACTGCTTGCCCCACTTCCAACACAGGGTCCTTGTAGTTAAGCAACCATCAGAAGAACAGTTGGACTTCTTAAACAGAATACACAGACTTCAATGGGAGTATGAGTTTGTCCTTATGTGTTCCTGGATAGACTGATTAATCCCAACTATATTGGAACATCTGGTATTAATCGGCTCATCCAAGAACAACACTAAAGGCAATACTTCATTTCCTCCATGGAACCTTATTCCCAGAATCCAGAAGAATAAGATTGTGGTATCATCTAAGGTTTCCTACTTACTTCACTGGTGTTTAGCTTTGAGACCTTGTAACATTTTCTTTAATAAACATCTATGGAACAACACTTCTGGAACCATATGATTTGACTGCACTGTCTACTCCCCCATTCCTTTCCCAACTTCATACCAATTATTTCAATTTGTTCTTACAATGAAGTTGTACTGATGACATAGGTGCTAAGCTTTTTCAGTAACCGCATTATCTTAGTAGACCTTAGGTTCTATAGTCTGGAATTTGGTGGCCAATCTATCTTTAGCCATCTCTCATAACTCACAGGTGAATTCACTTTAAAGTGAATCAGGGACACAAAGTTTCAAAACATTTATAGCCCCTGGAAATTATGCTCTTTTGTAAAGAAGAAATGCAGTTAGCAATGTTCCAACTGAAAACATTATATAGCTGACTCATAAATACAATATGCAAATAACAAGTAATTTGGAGATGGTCTTACTTATCTCCCTGGTTAATGGTTCCTTGGACTGTAATTATACAGCCTATTTAATGACTATGTTTCTGTTCATCCCCTGATCCTGGCTTACTTACCTAGTATGGTGACTGGTGTGGTTAGGATGCTCGTTTGACAAGCAGCAATCTCACGTTCAAGACCCAAGTGCTGCCTTCGGGTGGGGTGAGCTCCCATCCTTCACTCCAGTTCCTGCTGGGGACATGAAAGCAGCTCTCACCTGTGGTCTTCCAGGTGACAGTGATGTCACCAGCCAATCCTTGCAACCCGGAAGCGCCTGGAGGCCATTGATATGAGTGCAAACTTATTTGCTTGCTTTAATTGAATTGCATTTCTTAGTTCTGACATAACTAGCAAAATTCAAACACAAAAGCAAAATCTGAAAATTTTCAGGAAAGGAAAATTCCTGAAAATCACAGGACAATTTAAAAAGGACTTCTAACACAGATTTAGAGAAGCTAATCCTTACCTAATGAAATCTTAAAACATTAAGGCATTAAAAATCAATAACAAAACTATATCCAGTAAGCAACTGGCAGCTAGTGTAGATCTTTTAATGCAGCTATCATATGTTCCTGAGTCTTCTACTAGGTAACAGCTCAACATTTGAACAAGTTTCACCTTCCAGATACTCTGTGAAGATGTTTTTCGAGGATTAGAGCAATGAAGAGCTTATTGCTGTAGTTGAAACAGGATGTTAAGCTTTACCAAATCTGGCTTGGGAAGCAATTGAGTTCATGCACCAAACACAATTTTGAGGAGGCTCTCTTCACTATAGGCCTCAGCTGTGAATCCAATAACAGCTGAGGATCAAGGAACCTTCCAACCTATAAACTGAATCTTTTGGGAGATGAGGAATGTAACCCCATCTAAAGCAGGTTGTAGATCGGTACTTGGATCCAGTTTCCTATTTAGCAGTCTGGGTTTTTATTCTGGGTTTCTCTTTTAATTTCAGCTTGCACTTTCTTATCTATTCATTGTTGATTTTCAAGTGTACTGATTGTTTCCCTGGAACTGAATTGCAAGGAATGCTAAAAAGTCCTTACATATGATATTCCCTAGCAATATCTTCTGGACATGGCCCAACAACAAGGACTAGAACCATTTTAATATGTGCCTCCAGTAGTCAATACTGTCCAGAAGGATGCATATGTTCATTACCAACAAGAAATCTAGGGAAATAGTAAGGTCTTATCCCCTCATCCAGTATTCAGCATAAAATATCCTGCAAGGCAATTTAAACAGTATCTGAATAATATCTCAGCTGAAAGCCTTATTGAAATTGGATCCCAAACACTCCAGTTTTTCAGGCATGCCTGAAACTGCCAAATTACCCCTTTCTTTTTCTTCGGAAATTGAGTATTTAAAATTGGCCTATAATTGTACACCCAGAAATGGAATATTTGAAAGTGGCATGTAATTCAGGAGAAGGGAAGATTTATTCATTAAAGTTCTGAATAGTTTTGGAGTGGGTGGCCATAACAAATTTAAAAACATACAAACAGACCTTTTTTTAGGCACCTCCTTCCAGGAGGCATTGATCGCCTACCTTAGCCATGAGTCACTTCCATCCTGGCTGATTTGAGCAGGTTCAAGGTACCAACCACAAAAGATGCAGCCCTCATCTGAACCCGCACGCTCTTCACATTCTTGAGATCTACACATTGCAAAGAATCCAAAATAGTAGAATGAGAAGATGCAGAGATTGACCTGCCTGAACTCTGGAATTCAAGCCAAGACAGTTGTGAATGACTTCATCCACAAAAAGCTATACAATGTATTCATAGCACGCAACCAATTAGTCTGTCTTCCTCCTTCCAACATTTTGGCAGAGAAAACACCACACAGCATGGTGGTGTCAGCCTCTTCTGTAATGGTGCAATGGAGGTAGAAAAGCTAAGTACTCCTGGCTGCACCCTTTGCTATAGACTAGGAGTTTATGTGGACCTTCAGGTAGGTTCTGTCTTATGCAATTTGGTTTGCTCTGTGAATTCCTTCAATTACACTTTAGTTATATCCCACCAGGACCAGGTCCGTCATTTTCAGTTCCCTAGTAAACCAAAGAGCTGATCTGACTTGACAAAAGGAAAGAGATACTTAGAAACAGTATTGTCAATCACCTGAGTCATATTCCATAAATTAACTAAAGCTGATTCCATTGAATGAGAACGACATTTCCCAAGAGTATTCAGGGATATTTTTTGGCTCCATCAGGTATCTGGATTCAATCATTTTATACCATGCATCAGTCTAAAATTTACTAGGAATTGTATCTACCACAAAGGAAGGCTTTTCCATCTCTAAGTAATCAACTCCACCAAATAGAAAATGAAATCCAGCACGTGCCATGTTGCATTCATCGGACTAGATACCAAACAGAATATGTCCATGGCCATCATGGAAAAGAAACACTCATTGCTGAGCAAGCATTCCGCGTAGTAGATGCTACAGTCATCAGGGTGGGAGTCAGTCTAATACCACATGCAAGATCATCCAAACTTCTTCAGGAGCAGAAGGAGTGAAGTGGGCAGTTCAGTAATAGTATGCTACACTGTTCTGGCCATCCGACCTTAGCAGCAGGTGCTCAAAATTGTCAGGCTGCTGTAGGAAGCATTCGTGCAGCAAGATGAAATTTCATGGCCACTCCACTTCCCCACCCTCTGGTTCTATCCTGCTGTAGCACAGTACAGCCTGGCAGAAAAATCTGGAAGAGATTAACACACCGGTGTTCTGTCAGCAGGTCTCAGCGACACATGCCAAGTCAGCATTTTCATCCAAGATTAAATCGTGAATAATAAATGCTTTACCAGCAATTGGTTTAGCAATGAAAAGCAGGACCTTCTGGATGGAGAAGGCACCATTGCAGTCACCTTGATTTTTTTGTGTGGGTTTGTATGTGCCCTCTTCCTCAACCATGTCCCCCACCCACCCACACTATCTCTGCCCTTTCAATGATAGCTCCACTGTTTATTTCCAGGCCCTTCTTTACCCCATTTTCTGGAAGAATCTCTTCATACATACTTAGCCATGACAGATGAGTAGTGCTGATTTTGAGCCCATGCTGCCCTCCCTGGAGAGTCACAGGTCCATAAAGTTTTCAGAGTAGGGTACTCCCAGCACCAAGACTTTTGTAATGGCTAACAAGAAGCCTGCTTGACAGTAACTGTTGCTGGGATCCTCCTTGGAGACAGTGTTCTGGTTGGAAGGCAGAGTTGCTTTAAGCAACATGACCCATTGTTATTGTTGTTAGTTGCAAAGTCATGTCCGACCCATCGCAACCCCATGGACAACATTCCTCCAGGCCTTCCTGTCCTCTACCATCCTCTGGAATCCATTTAAGCTTGTGCCTACTGCTTCAGTGTCTCCATCCAGACACCTCATTCTCTGTCGTCCCCTTCTTCTTTTGCCCTCAGTCTTTCCCAGCATTAGACTCTTCTCCAGTGAGTCCATACATGACCATACATCCTTTATTATAAAGGACAGTCCTTTGTTCAGGGAAAGCTGCCCTTTAGATGCATTTAATTTAATTTTTTATTTTCTTGAATATTCCTTTGCAATGCAAAATTGTAAACATAAACATTTTTAATCCTTCTGAATTGGTTTCAAATTTGAACTTGTTTTCAGGAGCATCCTTTATTTTTTTCTTAGCAATAGCAATAGCAGTTAGACTTATATACCGCTTCATAGGGCTTTCAGCCCTCTCTAAGCGGTTTACAGAGTCAGCATATCGCCCCCACAGTCTGGGTCCTCATTTCACCCACCTCAGAAGGATGGAAGGCTGAGTCAACCTTGAGCCGGTGAGATTAGAACCGCTGAACTGCAGATAAAAGTCAGCTGAAGTGGCCTGCAGTACTGCACCCTAACCACTGCACCACCTCGGCTCCTTGGGGGGGAGGGAGGAATCCCTGTATTTAAGTCTAACATCAAGGAAAGAGGTGTGCTCTTCAGCCAAAGATCTTAGTTAGGGACCCACAATCCAAGGCCTAATCCTTCCAGGAAGCTGCTTTCCACAGAAAGCCAGCAAGCAGGGAGCCTGATGTGCAGCACAGGTTCACTCCCCCTGGATATCTACCTGGGCCAAGCAATGGTTTTCTTTGCATCCCTTCCTTCCAAGGAAAAGACGCTCACCTGCAACAAATGAAGAGCAAGCCAACTGCATGTGAAGTATCTAAGCTGTGTTGTCCTTTCTCCTTATGCAACCATTCTAACGCTTTCCCCTCCTTCTCTCGCTAAGGTTGATTATCCCTGGACTTAAAATACAACCATGGGGAGGGAGGTGTAAGGGGAGAGGGGGGAGGGGGGGTGAAAAGTGGAATAGGTTGCCACTTCCTGCCTTTCCACTCTTCTGAAGTCCATTTCAGTGGCTCTGTGCTGGTTACCTAGGAAACCACCGTAGAATGGAAGAGGGACTGGATTGCTTCTCCTTCGCAGCGATTGTTAGAGTTGTCAGCAGTTTGGAATGGTGGATCTTTTCATACGATTGTGTGGAAGCGTGTGTGCGTCTGTGTGCATGTACGGATTTGGTAAATCAAAGGCTCGCCACCCCCTTTTTGCAGGATGAAATAAAGGCCCGCGTAAAGCAGCGCGGCCCTAAAAAGGAAAAGCAAGCTTACAAAAGAGGAGGAACTGGCTTGTTATGTCATGCCAATGCCATTCTCCGTGCTAGCGCAGCAACGTTGGCAGGAATGTGTTTTATCAAGCATGGTTTAAATGATTTGAACAACTGGAATATTCTCTTCTCTCTTGGGAAGGTTTCTTCAATTATTCGGCCCTGGGAAAGCCATTTAAAAGGAAGATTGCCCTTCGATGCGTTTTGCTCACAAATAACATTATTTGTGTTCTGAAAAATTAATGAACACGCATTGTTTGTTTAAGGGAGGAAATGAACCCCATCGCTTCATTTTTACTGTAGTTATTAGGTTTGTGATCACTGTACTTAATTGATCTCCCTTCCATTTTCCTCCCCTCCCTCCCTCCTTCCTCCCTTCTCTCTTTTTACGATTTAGTAAAGAATACCATAAAGAAACAGGAATTGCAGAGGGTCAAATCTGTACATTGAGTTTGATGTTTATATTGAATGAGGGTTTTTTCCCCACTGACAATAAAAGTAAACTTTATCGGAAAGCTTTGGAAGGTAAACAAATTTAAGTATTTTTAACTCATCTCTCCTCAGGTAAATTTACAGCAAATACTAGCAAATATAAGCTTGTCCTATAATACCTTTAGAAGCACAGTCTAAATAGCCAAATATCTTAGCTAATAAGCAAATAAAAAGGAAATAGTTACCTAACACTGATATGACATTTCTAAGATTCAGGTGAGTAGGTGAAGTTTTCATGTGGAAAATTTATTCAGGCCATTTCTAATTCAGATTGTGAGATTGGCAAAAAGACAAAAGAACTTGATGTTCCTCTAGATTAACTTTTTCTGATAGTATTTTTTCAAAGGCTTGTAACATCCAAATAATGTATTTTTATGAATTCTTTTCTTAACATACAGAAGAAAAAGTTATTTTCTGAAGACTTTTTTTTCATTAAAAAGAATGTAAATGTAAAAAAACATGTTTATTTTAGGCAGCATTGTTATTATTTTTTGTTAATTACTATTTAAGCTTTAGTTGTTGTCAGCTCTTTGAGGAAGGTCAGGTCAAAAAACAGACCCAGTGGGGATTCCGGAATGTTCTTTATTGTTATTAATTACCACAAGAGAATCTTGAAGGCCTTTGAGAATTTCTTTCTGTCCCATCTCATACCAAATAATATCAAGACAGGGTAATTTTGAGGGCTTTTTTCTCATATTTTCCTCTTTCTCAGGATTAAATAATCTTTTTTTGAAACTGCCTACTTAATAGTTCAATCATTTTTTCTTCATTCCCAAGCCCAAATCTACATTCTTTCAATTGTATGGTATTCAATGTTAAGGAGATATAAGATTGTTTCAGTTGGATTTTTATTTCATTAATTCTTATGCTGCTGAAGATTCCAATTTCTGAAAACTTGAATGTACCTTGAAGGAGCACTTATAGTGTAAAGAATAATTGTAAACCATGAATCTATAAATAAGCATCATTCAGTGCATTGGAACAGAAAATGTTGAATATGTGCAAGCTAGTTTTGATAAATGTTTTTAAAAATTTATAATCCACTCTTTATGTCCATGGCTTTCCTAAGTGGCATGTTTTACAGCACAACGCTATACTCTACTATTAATTGTGGAGAAAGAAAGGCTAAAACAGACAAGTGTGCTAAGCATATGTACTTAGGAATTATTTGTGTGTTTGCCAAAAGATTGGTTTTAAAGTTCAAATATATGTTGAAATGACTGCTGCTGAGGACTAAGTGGAGAGGAATGGTATTGCACAGAATAGACGTTATCATATGTGCTTCATTGTGTAGTAGTTCTTAGAAGAAGTGAATATTAGTATATAAGGACTGAGATATCATTTATACAAACCATGGGTGTAAATTAAAACGTATGTACTGAGTTCAGAAGTATCTAGGCAGCTGAGATAAATGGTGCAAAATTTTGCAAAGCAGGTTCCAGATCTCTGTGCAGCTGCATTTTGTGGTTCCATACTTTCTTCAGAGGCAGCTGCAACATAAATTACATTTCTATAATGTAGTCTGGAAGTGAATACATAAGTGTGGTTTAAGTTGCTTTCAATATGGCCAGGACAAACAAATTAAGTTCCTAAAAAGCCCTTCTCACCCCTACCACCACTAGAACTTCTCCAAATAAAGATTAACTGAAGACTATCCTCAGGGACCAGTCCTTCAAAGACAAAGAAGAGCCGAGGTGGTGCAGTGATTAGAGTGCAGTACTGCAGGCTACTTCAGCTTAGCTGTACTTCGGCATTTCAAATCTCACCAGGCTCAAGGTTGATTCAGCCTTCCATCCTTCTGAGGTGGGTAAAATGAGGATCCAGATTGTTGGGGGCAATAGGCTGACTCTGTAAGCCTATTACAGCCCCCTCGGGTTAGAGGGGGCTGTAAAAGCACTATGAAGTGGTATATAAGTCTAAGTGCTATTCCTATAAATGCTTTACTTGTCTACTGGAAGTGTACAGTGGAAATATACAATATAACAAATGGATGTAATATGAATGGGACCTTACCAATATTTGCAGTTGAAGGATGGCATCTTATTTCGATTCAAAAGCTAAGAGGTAGAAATCCAGTTTTTCTTCAAACTTTAAGTCTTAAATAAATAAAAGTGCAACTTAATAGTAGAAACCAGCCCTTGGCAGAGTGATGACTCTTCCTTCCTTAAGCATCTATGGAGTAAGGAGGAACAAGGATAAAACATGAGTCATGACTTATGACATCACAATACAAATCCCATTATTTGCATCTGAGGAGTGGAATTTGTATTGTGACATCACTGCACAGTCACCATTACTCTGTTATGCTCATACAGGCTAGGACCTCTGGAACTGTCCCTTTATCTGTTGTGTATTGTATCAAATGGCTTAACTATTTGGTGGGATCTTCCCCCCGCCATTCTCACTTGCATGACTGAACATCAGATGTGCAGTGCAAATGTATATATTGAAGGTTCTCCCTATTTAGCAATGTTCAGCAACATTAATCTATATATAGTAACTCATATGCATTTCAGTAAAGTGCATTAACGTAAGTATTATTGCAGTACATAAATATTCCGAATATGCAAATACACAGCTATCATTAATATTCTCCAACACCTTCCACTATCTTGCTTTTCATTAACTTAGCACCACCCAATTACCATAGGGAAAATAGACCACAGCTTGATTTGCTTAGCACAGAATTACACAAATGAACATAAAGTAATGAATGTTCCCTACTGGTTCAAAGTTAATACTGTTGACTTCACCAGTGGCCAAGCCCCCTCTATTCATTATAAATGTCCCCCATAAAAGTATGGGTCCCCAAAAATAATATTTGTATGCAACTGAAAAGCTCTTCCACCTACTCATGATTGAAATAAATCATCTTTGAAGGTTTTGCCTTTTGGGAATATTTCTACATTCGTGACTACTCTGTAGGAAGAAATCTGCATTTTGATATTATTGGATCCCAAAATATTACTGGCTGTTCTGGAGTTGTAGTGCTATGGCACCTTGGCAAAAGAATCTGCTTGTATACTGAAGACCCAAGATCAATCCCTGGAATAGGAGAAAAAAAATATGTTGTAAAATTCAGAAGAACCACTGTCATTTACTGTCATTCGGGCTAAATGGCAGCGCTAGCACTTATGGACTGCAAAATACTGGATGTGAACAGCAGCAAAAAGATTCATAAAACTACAACTTCCTGCTGCTATCCTGCAGTCATTTTCACTGCTGAATTCCAGATGTGCTAAATAATCTAAACTTACACTTTTATTCAACTTATTCTGAATTTTACTGAACATACAGAGATTTTTTTTTATGCTCCCAAGCCCCATAATTGTATTAATTGTCCATCAGAGGTGAAGCATTTCCAGGCTTGGAGATAGCAGCTTCATGTTATCATGACTTTTCTTTAAATATTACCTAAAAACATTCACAAGGAATCACATTCCAGGACATTCTGACAATCTCTTCCAAACTTCTTCAGAAATCCCATATGGAAACGTCAAAATCTGATTAGCTCTAAGACAAGATCATCAAAGACCAATGCAACATTTAAAGTTACGTTAACGATTTTAATTATCTGCTTTATTATTAATCTGCAGAGCCCTCTCTGCGGGCAAGTGAACCGTCGCCCCAGCTCAGCTCCACTGCGCATGCACGCGCCTCCCACCAACTAGCTGATTTTGGGGTCTCTGCCATGCATGCATGGGGGCAGGGTGCATACAGAAGTCACATGCCATGCTCCGGGGGGAGCAGTGGGGGTTAGCCATCACTGGATTAAGCAATGCACTGGCCATCTCTCTATCATATTTTACATTTACAATTTTCTACTCTCTTCAGTTTAATGCAGAATTGAATACATGATATGCAACTGACATTTTCCTTTACCAAAATTCTGTACCGTGTTGGAGGATTTTGAGACTGGATTTGTCCACCATCACAATCTCCTAACTAAGGAACTCAGTGCTTATCCAATTTATCGTAAGCTGAGCCAAGCATCCCAGATAATAGTGAGACTGACAGAAAGTAAATCTTTACCTTTATGTGGATTTTTCCCCCACGATAGGCTACATTCAAAAGAATTGTAGTCATTCTATTCACGTGTCTCCTCTTCAGTTCTTCCTATCCATCCCTTGGAGAGGGGTTTTCATCTGAGGCCAGAAACAAAAAGTAGCAATTTTCTTTCTGGCTGCAATTTTAGTCTTTTTCTCACACATTCTCCAAAATGGATACAGTATGGTACTTTTGCCATTAAAGCAATCAATGAAGTTGGATTTAGATTAATTAGAACTACACAACCCAGCCATAGCAGTCATCCTCTAGGTGCTGATGGCATCTAGGTGCATTGCAATCTGGTTTTATTTCCATCATTTCCAGATACCTTGACTAGAGGATAAATTGTGGAAATAGAAACTAAACATTATATGTTGAGAGTTTTAAAGTGACTGAAGTACATGTCTACCTCCTCCTCTGTCTCTATTTGTATCTTTGTCTCTATATACAATATCTTATATAATAGATTTTTATATATAAGAATAATATGCTACATAAAATGTAACCTATATTTATTCCCTGTCCATGGTTTGTTTTTAAATGCTTTAAATGTTTATCCTCTCATACACACTCCTATGCAAATACAAACGCATTAACAGTGTCCTATCCATCAGCTAAATATTTTTCAGGATAGCTTTCACCACATTTGACAAATAATCCTTTTTTTATACAGAATACAATTATCACAGGGTCAAACTGAAGCAAATACTTCTCATACTACAATGATTGTATATCTATAACCATTTTCAAACAAAGAAAAGAAGAAAAACCATTTTTCTGCTGGAAATTTTTTACAGTCTAAAAAAATCTATTTGTAGATATATGGAATGATATGTTTCTTTTCAAAAATGTTTGTCTGTGTGTTGGACGTGTACCACATTAATTTTATGAGTATCATTGTTAAAAATAAAACTTTGTTGTTGTTTTTTAATTTCAGAGTTCTAAAATAAATTCCTTCTATGCATTCATTCCACTTCATTTAACGGCACAGCATGAAGGGACTGGGTAACAGCACAAAGGTTGTTTTGTCTTTTGCTGAGAGTGTTTTGAAATTAAATCACTGGAAGCAAGAGAGAGAGAGAAAGACATCAGGAGTTTGCTTAGACCCCAAACCATCAGAACTGTGCCTCTTAAGCCTGTTAAGATATATACTGGCTCATGTCCTTCAAAACAATCTCTCCAGTAATTTCACAGGCGTCCCTGAATCTTCTCTTCTTGTGATTCATTGCCGACACAAGCACAACTGTCTATTGAGAAGACAACTTTTCAAGTTCCATGGTGATCCCTCTTCTGAGATCACCCAACTCAAAACGTTAGTCCTAACGAATGTCACAGACCTTGTAATTGATGGCACTCGCTCATAAATCTGTGTGGAACTTCAAGAATGCAGCCCAAATGCTTTTCTTTCCTGCATGGTGATAAACCACTGCCGTCTGCGCAGCACTGAAAATAGTTCTCTGTAGATCTTGCAAGATTCGGGGGAAATCGATGTCAGAAAAGGCAATGCGAAGGCTATACTAATATAATTAAATCTATCTATGGTATTTATCTAAACATTTCTTTGATTTTTCTCATTAATTGATCAGTTCTCATTGCATGCTTTATCAATGATATTTTTCCCAACGATGTCAGGGGCCCAGTACATTGAAACTGAGGAAACCTCAAATATTGAAATAAATCTAGAGATTCGAAGTATTTTTATTACCCTGAATGAAAAATGGTGATGCATTTAATCATGTCAAATACTGAATCACACTCTGTACATATAGTGATTAGGGACTGCAAATCATAGCTTGCTCCCATTCCTAGTTTGTGATCATGGCTAAAATGGGCTCTAAAACATAATTTAATGTTAAGAATGATTAAGTTTCACATTTTTTGCAGACTTAAACAGTAATACTGAAATATAAAGGGATAGCAATTAAGAGAAGGATGTATGGACATGGTGAGAGGTGAATCAGAAAGATAGGACAGGACAAAAATTTGTTTAATTTTGATAAATGCGACATTTGGTGACAGCATTATTTGGGACAGATGTTCAAACTCTTTTTCTTCCCCCATTAACCGTACTTCTGGGGGCGGGGAAGGGGGGAACAGTGAAATTCATATTTGATATAAAATTCTCTATGAAATTAGCTCTGGTGCTATTTATGCAGCCCAATCACATCCATATCTGGGCCACTATATGAAGAAAAAAATTAGAACAAACATTACAGGTTGAGTCTGGAATGGCCAACTAGTTTAAGGGTAGCAGAGGAGAAGCTATCTGAGAAAAATCTAAGATACTTTCTTACGGAAAATACTCTCTGAATGGAAAGCAACGGATGCCAATTGTTCTTTGATGCTAAAATAAATCTAAAGCGTGAATTGTTTAAAATGTAATTGCTTGTCTTACCTTTGAGTTTCCAGAAAAGCATATTTCCAGCTTTTTTTGACAACCTTAGTTTCTCTTCCACCTCTAGACCGTGATCCCAGCTCTGCCATAGCCTTGAGATGATCTCTAATACAGAGAAATATTCTGATTGAATCCTTACCTAGATGCTCATTTCACTTCACACTTGCTGTCCTTTTTTAAAAGTCTTTTCTTTTTTCCTATCCTCCATTATTTTCATGCATTGGATTGGAACAATTTCAACATACAGGTATTTCATCACTGTCCACTTGCCCTTGACATGGAAGGTCAGCTTTGCAGTTGTGGCTGCCCAAATAACAGGTACTGTATCTTTAAATATTTGGGGCGGACAAAATACTTTGCAAAAGCTAGATTTGGAAATCCCATTTCACATGGATGGTGCCATGTGGACTCTCGCAGCTTAACTACCTGACAACCCCTTTTCCCAAGGCCTGACAGCTCTTCTCAATACAAACGTATGCTTTACATACATATTTTATTATCGCACACAGCATGCAAGTAGCACACTCGGTGAGTCCTTGTGTTTGCAACGGTGCAGCATTACGGAATCTTGCATTACTCTTAGACAATAAATTTATATGCTGGAGAATATAGCCATATATATTGTAGATGTAGATTAGATATTACATAGATATATACTGCTATAATTGGGGCAGGCACAGAGTGTAATGTAAATCATTTTACCAAGTCAGATTAAAGATGCTATTACTCATGGCAATGTAATACCATCCATAATTTCTGTGTTAAACTTGACATTATAAATCCTTTAATCTGAGTATTTAAAAGCCACTCTATGGCTCGTTTTTCAAACAGCATTCCCGTTAACACATTTACTGCTAATGAACCCCTATCATGCTTTCTTTCTCCCTTAGACAAACGTTGTTGACCAACATTATTATGTCTGCCTCAACACATTTTGGCCTGCGATGGATTTTTAATGTAATTGCTTCCCCATCGGAAAATAAATTAAAAATAGATAAAAATATACCAATAATACATATTAATTATTCTCTCAGGTGACCTGTGTTAAAAAAAAATCTTATAATGAAGCCATAATAATTAGCCTGTCTCTGTCCGTTTTGGGGCTATTGTGTGATTGTCCTTTCTCCTGGCTCCCTGTGCGTTATCTCCCTCAGTGCCTAGGAAGATATTATAAATAAGTGCCATACTGGCTGAAGCAGCTTTCTAATTATTGTCAACCATTTCTGGTGTGACGTGATAGATTCTCCAGAGGATTAAAAGACCCACTGCAGGATTTATAACAGGTCTCAGAGCCAAAGCTCGGCTAGAGAGCTCTTTTTCCCTCAGGACAGATAATTGGTTGACATAACAGCTCAACATCTGAGCTAAATTCATGGATGTGTATATATGTGTTTTTCCTCATGTAATCTCCCTGCTTATTATATAAACTGTTTGGTGTATGAAATGTGATGTGACTTGCTATTTAACAGCAAGATAATTCCTGTGCTCCACTTTATTAGGGATGCTAAATACTGTTATTCATGTATACTTTCATACATAGAGCACTGAAAAATTATTAAGATAAATTTTGGTGATAATTAATCAAAACATTCAACCCGGGGGAAGTGTTGCTCATTTATGTCATGCCAATTTTTGTCTTATGCTTAGTATATTCATCGGGGGTGGATATCGAATATAATACTGTTCCTTTTTTATCTGTTTAAATTGGACTGCGTAACAGTTTAATTTTAGATCTTATAATTTGAGCTATATTGTCTTCTTTAGTAATAAAACAAATAATATTATAAAGAGTATGTTCATCTAGTGGTTATTCAAAAAAAAAAACTTGGAAGAATACAAGCATGTTATAATGTATCTGCTGTTGCAATCTGTTGTGCAAGCTTTATCTGATATTTAACCCGTAATAGATGAAATTTTTTTACCTGAAGATTGGTAATGATTTGTTTTCTTCTGCTTAGTGTTTTTTTTTGTTTTGAAAATCTGTTTTTTTAAACTAACCTAATACATACTTTCTAGATTAATTCACATATTGGCACATAGTTATCCTTAATTTGACCAGCGTTATGAATTTTGTAATACAGGTCTTGCTTTGCAAAACCTTTGTGTGAATTTTCAGGTATTTGTTTTTAGTAATCATTTGAAGATTTATAGAGAAATGCAGAGAAGAGATGTATGAATGAACACATTAGAAATTAAAAACTAAGGCTGATCTGTTTTTTTTTTAAAAAAAGTTTAGGGTTTTAATGTGATCAAGTTGTTCTATTTTTATGGATAGTAGCCTCCAAATATGTTCTTTTATTATAACTTGTCTTACAAAGAAGTGCAACTCCTTGTTATGCAACACATCTGGAGTTCACCAATCAAACCAGACTAGAGGTAGGTAAACTATAGCTTTCCAGATGTTTCTCAAACCTGCATAGAAGCATTAGTCATTAGTGATAGGCTCCACGAACTGTAGTTTAGCAACATGTGGACACATTTGTAAAGTGAGTTTTGCCCCCTTTTACTACCTTTCCTGCCACATTTGTTTAGTGAATAGCTGCAGTTGTTAAGTTAGCAACATAGATGTTAAGTGAATCTGGCTTCCCACTGATTTTGCCTGTCAGAAGGTCACAGAAGCTGTTCCCATGATCCCAAGACACTGCGACCATCATAAATATGAGTTAGTTGCCAAGTGTCTGAAGTTTGATCACATGACCATGAGGATGGTACAATGGTCATAAGTGTGAAGAACGGTCATAAGTCACTTTTTCAGTGCTGTTGTGACTTTGAATGGTCATTGAATGGGCTAGTGTAAGTCGAGGACAGTGGTGGGTTGCAGGTGGTACACCCCAGTATGGGTGTACCGGAGCCAGGCTGGAACACTGGATACTGTTCCGGTAGGGTGCTCCGGAGGGCCCACCCGCCTGCCCGAGCTCCTTACCTGTGTTTTAAAGCTTCTGTGCTGCCGCACACAAGCATGATGCATACAGCGCCTGCACGATGCTCCGCGGAGTAGCTGGAGCATCGCAGAGTGTCACAGAGGCGCTATGACACACTGCGCACATCCATGAAGATGACGCCGGCCCTATTCCAACCATACCGGTTGGAACGGAATTTGAAACCCACCACTGGTCAAGGACTACATGTATCCTAGAACAGTGTATCTTAGCCTTGGCAACTTTAAGATATGTGGACTTCAACTCCAGAATTCCCCAGACAGCATGTAGCATTCTGTTAGTTGAAGTCTACAAATCTTGCTTGCTTGCTTGCTTCCAAAAAGGAATTTGCTTCTGCTCTCTAGAGCTACAGGATTATAGCCCTAATGTCCATTCTTACTAATCACTGTGAAGAAATGTAACCAATCAAAATGGATAATATAGATCTGAGAGGACCAATGATCTGACTTAATATTAAGCACCTTTATCTATATTTCAGTGGTGAAGCTTTGGACTATATATCAGATGTGTTTCCATGGGGGGATGGGGCATCAAATGGCAAGGGCAAGTTATGCACTTTTACTTGAACATAGTGTACATTAAAAAGAGGTGGGCTTTGATTGCCCTGCTAGCACACTATTTTGATGCTGATGAAACACAGAGACACAGATACAAACACATACCACCAAGTGCCTCTATTCTGAATATATCAAACAGGTTTACATCCCTTCTCAGTGATTAATTATAAATGGTCACTGCGCATCAAGAAATATAGATTGGAAGGGAGTGTTTTACATAATGAACTTTAGCAACTGATTTTCTTTTGAAAATTAGGCAACTACATAGAAAACAAAAGGGTACAGTATGAAGAACTATATTCTTGAATTGCCTATTGTTTGTTGCGTGGTTATGCACCAGTAAACAATGAGAAAAAAAGAACCCATAATGAATTCAAATTATTCTCCCTTTGGGGGTATTAAATAAATTTAACGAATTCAATGGAGTTCAGATTCACACAATATTCTTTGTGTTGCTAATATGCTGAAATGTTTACAAGAAAATACTTAATGTATCCTGAGTGGGTTTAAGTGGGACAAACTAAAACGACACATGTCCATTAACCGTAACATCATGAAACAGGAATCTTGGGAGGGAAAAAAAGCACATTTGTCACAGGAGCTTAAAAAAATATATATGAGAGAAAAAATCAGCCATGTGAGTTGTCAGATGTAACCTTTTGGCATTCTAATAAACTGTTGCTTAGATAGAAATATCAAGCTATTACTAACGGCTATTAATGTGTACATGCTTCATGTAATTTTATAGTATCTTATTTTAATATCTGTAGTTTTAATGAATTGCAATTTAGGAAAGAAACAATTTTCATTTAGTTTATATAACATAATTATGGACCAAATTAACCCCACAGTAGTCTTAATTACATTTAGTTTCATTTGGCTGATCAAGCAATTAACATGCCACAGTATTTTGGAAGTAAAACCCAAGTTACGGTTTTTCTTCAGCAGGAAATTAAAAAAAACACATGTATTTTTTTCATCTCATGTGTAGTCACTGTGTAAAATGATCTGTTGGAATAATTTGGGGGACATCATGTTCCAGAGAGTGCACTTCAGCAACAGAATAAAAATATATTGAGAGCTGCCTGTATCTGTGCCCTTTACAGATTTGTTCCTTAACATATTTGTCTTCTGAAAAGTACTTTTACATATTTGTACATGCATACATATTGGAAAGGAAGAATTAGCTGTTCTAAATGATGAACAGTAACTGGATACATTTGCTAAAAAACATTTCAAGATAAATTAATTTTAAATTTTTTCCACCTCTCCCTCTGAACCATTCAGAAAAGTTACCTTGTAAAAATTGTTTGTGCTGCACAACATACAGGAAATTGTATACAGCAATAGGCATGTTAATAAGTCTCCCTCAATGTCAGTGGTGGGTTGCAGGCGGTATGCCCCGGTATGGGCGTACCGGTGCCTGCCCAGAGCACCGGGTACCGTTCCAGTATGGTGCTCTGGAGGGCCCATCCGCTCGCCCATCTTCCTTATCTGTCTTTAAACTGTTCGGTGCTTCCATGCACGGCATGTACAGCGCCTGCGCGATGCTCTACTGATCAGCTGGAGCATCGCGGAGGCTCACTGAGTCGTCACTGAAGGGTAACGTGCTGTGCGCATGTGCATGCGTGCTGCGTGCATTCATGTGGAGGACTCCAGGGCCCGTTGCAACCATACTGGTTGCAACAGGTTATCCAGAACCCACCACTGCTCAATGTGTATAGGTTCATGGCATTATACTGTAACCCTTTGCATGTAAATCCACTCAATTCAGTAGGGCTGATTCCCAAATTAATGGTATATAATCGAAGCTTATTGTACTGCAGCACTCAAATCATTTCATTTCTTTTGCAGTTGTTGATAGGAAGTAGCATGGAAATATTTAAGTTTAAGTTCACAAATAAATTAAGGTCATATCTTATGGCTTTGGGACAGTATCCCATGAGCCACAGAACTAATTAATCAATTTTTTGTCCCAAATCAAATGTGGACTTGAATTATCTTACACTTAGCTCATTATCTTAAAAAAGTGTGCCAATCTGCCACTAGAAAAGTGTAGATAGCAACAAGCACGAGAGTAGTTGTCTTAATTATACTGTTATCCAAAACATTCAGGACAGTCCAAAGAGTTCCATTCTATCTGTTCCCCATGAGACTCTGATTCATTGGATTTTGTGATTGCTGAGCAGTAATATTTTTTATTAGATTCCCTGATTGAATGCCAACATTTTACCTGTCACATCACAACTGATTCTCTCCTTGTAGATTCTGCAGCCAAATTCTGAGACCATCTGACCTATAAATTTATGGCATGCTGCAGCAAAATGAACATGGAAACCTCCTCAACTGGAACAATTTTGTATAACCAAAGAAGACTATGAAAATTGATATATCAAATAATATGGTGTTGTGGCCCAGCAGGAGCCGTTGGAGCTGCCACCAGACTCCAACAGCGAGGGGCCCTATGAGTCGGCTCTGGAGGAAGTGGAAGACCCTGGACAGGGTTCTGACTCCGAGCAGGGCGCAGAGAGACTGGTTGGCCACCAGGTGGCGCCTGAGCCTTGGATCAGTGGGGAGGAGACAAGGGAGAGTGATCCAGAAGCCAGCAATGAGTTGTTCCTGGATGCCCGGAATCGAAGAGCTAATAGGCGTCAGGAACAGTTATGGAAGTACAGGAGGTATTTGCACTCAGCTGGTGGTCATTAGGCTCCTCTCCAGACTATAAAAAGACTGTTGTGCACACGCCCCTCTTGCAGAAGTCAACGCATTGACTAAAGAGAACTTTTTAACTAACTTGGCAGGCTGGATTGCTGCCAAGGTTTGTCTGAGTTGCTGTCAAGGTCCTTATCTGTTTGTTATGCTTGGCTTTCAGACACTGAGGTTTTGGTTTCTTGCTATTAAAGTACATTCCAGTTAAGCTTGTCTCGGCTTTCGTTACTGGATGGAGGAGGGGGTCAGAACAATATGGTATCTTAAAGAAGATAGAACTTTTAGAATTTTTAATTTTTATTATTTTAGTTTATTTTGGGACATAGTAAAACAAAGTAAACTTGTGATGTATTTTTACACATAGCATAAAAATGCAATTTCTTTGCATTTTCGAGGCAAAGATTACACCCCTCTATCCCATGTGTTAATTAAATGCATATTATGCCAATTTCATTTAAAATACAGTGCTTTAGAGAACCTTTACATGCACATGCTAGTCAATTAACCCTGACCTGAAAATTGGGTAATTTTTGTGGAGGTGGTCATTGACCAAATAAATATCGTTGATTGATATCTGCGCAGCAATCTACTTTTAAATTCTTATATCCAGTATTGTAGCCCATATCTCATTCATCCCAAAATAATTGCCCTGCCACGAACTGGAAACATATGAGAATACCCAGTGCTACTTAGTGGCAATTTAAGATGTAGCTTATTTCAGTTTTTCTAATCTTTTTATTGTATTTTATTCATCAAACAAAAATTACAAATTCAAACAAAGAAAATAAGAAAATCAGCATGTGACGGGCACATTAAGCACATCAGTGCACTTATGTATGTCCCCCATGAATGAAGTCCACAAAAGTTAAATTAGAATTAAAACTGTGAAAGTTAATGGCTGAGACAACTGAATCAGGTAAGATATTCCAGACTTGGGACAATTCTTTTATAAAAATCCATTTTTTAACAATTGAGTTTAGAGCAGTTTATATTAAATTTAAAGCAGTTGTTCACACAAGTTTCATCATGATTAAAGCTTTAAAAAATCATTTACAGGAGAATGATTGCTGCCAGTTCACCCTGGATCGGGCGAACCAGTAGTGGTGGTGGTGGGAGGCTCCATCCACCCGCCCAGATGCTTCTGTGCATGTGCAGATGCATTGTTCAATCGTGTGCGCACACAAGTTTAACCGGTAGTAAAATAAATTACAACTCACCATTGATTTACAGGTAATGCATTACTATGTACAATTTTGTAGCAATACGTAAGTCTGGTGTTGCAAATCTAAAGTAAACTGAATTATCTTACATCTTTGAAAAATCTTATGTCTTTGCAAAATGCAACAAATGCTATCAGAGGAAATGGGAGTCTAGGGTAGGTAAAGTTGAGGAAATGCTATAGGAAGGATTTAAAGAAAAAGCTTCTTGTTGGATAGCTTGGAATCAGGGAAGGTAATTAGGCCACACTGACAAGAAGATCTAACAAGGGGATCTGTCCTCACTGAAATGAAACTCAGGGAACCAGAAAAAGCATAAGAAACTGGAACTGGATTATAGACAGAATCATTGTGAAGTTCAGGGAAGGGATAGGAATTCATAAGTTCCTCGGAAGATTTGGAAAAATTCCAGAATAACCTGAGAGATGCAGAAGTGATGATTTCTTTTAAAAAAGCAAAATAATGAAAACTACCATTCCTCTTCCTCCATTTAGAGGCTTACACCAACTTTTGGTTCTCTTCAGTTTTGCTATTTATTTATGAACTATCAACTTCTATGAAAGCAAATGTTGAGAGCCAGCTGTTTCAAAAGCATCTGTTTCAAATATCAGTTATTCTGCCCTGAGTGCAAAATTCACCTTAAGTGGGCATGTTTGATTTTCACATGCTTGTGGTTTTTGGGTTCATTAGACCAATATCATTGCTAATATATAAGCAGCTTTCTTTCTTTTTTTTTCTTTTACCATTTTGGCATTTACTTTTCATTTGGCAAATCTTTTGCTACAGAATCTAACCATTGTTTTATTCTGAAGTGTCAGGTACTATTTATCAAAGGGTATATTCTTCTTAAATGATTCCAGATGATTGCTAACAATGAAATGTGATGCCCTGGCCCCTCACTTAGCACATGATGCTATCCTTCTATTTATTTTCTACCATTGCTTCATCCGAATCAGTCACATTCCCTGTTTTCTCCTTTTTCATTGTCACTGACTTCTTGCTACTTAGCAGGAAACACTTAGACGATGGGTGTCAAACTCGCTGCATCACATTGGTATCATGTGACATTTCATGATGTTTTTCCCATTTGCGGAGCTGTGGTGGGTGTGGCTTATGTGTGACACATCCGGCCTGCAGGCCGCCAGTTTGACACTCCTGACTTAGATGCTTATTCTTATCAGTACTCATTGTAATGACTTATAATTCAACCTTATATAATTATTGCTCATCTCTAGATACTCAATCAAGATTAAATGATTACAATGTTGGGCCAAGACTGGATTGAAATGTGGGAATATACTTCCATAATATTTGTTGTTGTTCAGTCATTAAGTCACGTCATGACCACAAGAACACCATCCTCCCCCCATCCTCCACTCTCTCCCAGAGTTTTCCCAAATTAGCAATAGCAGTTAGACTTATATACCACTTCATAGGGCTTTCAGCACTCTCTAAGCAGTTTACAGAGTCAGCATATCACCCTCACAGTCTGGGTCCTCATATCACCCACCTCAGAAGGATGGAAGGCTGAGTCAACCTTGAGCCGGTGAGATTAGAACGGCTGAACTGCAGATAACAGTCAGCTGAAGTGGCCTGCAGTGCTGCACCCTAACCACTGCACCACCTCGGCTCTTCATATTCATTGCGTCAATGACATCCATCCATAATATGCATGTATGTAGAGATTTATTCAGAGTATTGTGACTTAAAGAAAACAAGTGTTTCCTAGTGTGGGAGAGGCTTGCAAAGGATCTATAGGCAACTCTTTAAATCAGCTAAGTCATCTCCTTTGATCAAAGAGCCGTTCTTTGGGGTGTAACAGCCTGATCTTCAATGAACACCTGCTTTTGACTTAAGGAAATGCTAGTAGAGAGACAGATTATGATTGCCTGTTGGGAACAATAAAAACAGTTCAGTGGTGAACCAATGACTGGCGGGGGGGTGGGGGGAATAGTGAGCTCCTTATCTCTGGGTTCAAGCAGAGACTGGATATACAGCCATCTGTCAAGATTATTTAATTTGGAGTCTTGCCCTGAGGAGCAGGAGGTTGGACTCAATTGTCTATATGGGTTGTTCTTGTTGTTGCCTCTTTGTCATATTGCAAAAAGATAATTTTACCATTGATGATTGGCAATGCTGAAAAAAATTCTCTAAATATTCTCCTTATCTCTTTTATTAAGGAAGAAAATACTGTACTGTAAGAAAATACTGTTAACTCTCTCTCTCATACATCTATTACCTTAGCCACTTATAAAAACTTCACTGGGTGAAGAACTATTCACCACAAACAGAACTATTTGTATTTTGATGGAATTATTACTACATTATCAATAAAAACATAAATCCTGATATGCATAGTCCCTAACTTGTCGAAGCCATCTTTTGCATTGGGCCTTCAGGCTGCCACATTTAATGCTGTGGGAAAATGGGAGGAGGGATTATATGGAATATGGGAGACATATAGTCATGATAACATTCCCTTCACAGAGAGTCAAAGACATCTTGCCCTGCATTTTGAGGGGTGTGACTGGGAGGCACCTCCAGTTTTGGATGGTGACTGATTGGACCATGTGACGGACATGTGGGTGCTGGGCAGATGCTTGGACTTTTATTTGGATGGGGAAAACATGGAAGCTTTCAGATTCGGGTTTTCCCAGATGTGCCAATATGACATCTCTAATAAAATGGAACTTTGAGGAACCTCAAGTCTCGCAGTTTTCTTTCATTAGGGGTGTTACTTGGAACCCTGACACAACTATTATGCTATCCTGAGTTACAGAATAAGCCAAGAGCCTTTTGATTGATACTGATGTAGAATAAACTCATAGAGAAAATGAGGATTTCACTTGCATTTTCATTAAGCTTCCAAATAAATAACTAGGTGGTGTGTATAATTAGATCTTAGCAGGGGATTCCATGTAACAAACTGTGAGAATAACCTTGAGGAAAGGAAGAAAGAACCGCAGCCAAGGCTGTGGTCAGATAAAAGAAATCCAAGCTCAAAGCAAAATGGAATTTGAGAAAGAACTGACTTTCCTTAGTTCTCTTTAGGATTATGGAGAGAGGTCTATGGAGATTCTCAGTCATGCAGGTCATGGTTTTTTTTAATAAAAAGTGCTTTTATTTTTTTTAAAAAAAGAGGTAACTGAACTTTCTTTGTTTCTTCTTAAAAATGTTTCACTTCTTATCTAAGAAGCTTCTTCAATTCTGAAGAAATGTCTTGGATGAGAAGTAAAACGTTTAAAAAAAAACCCAAGTCCAGTTGCCTTTTGAAAAAGAACCTTGAGGACATGTGGGGCAAGATTGAGGTCAACCCTTTGAGGTAGACCAGAGTTGAATGCCCAAATCATGAATACTAAATGTGCTTTTGTTACAGGGTCTTTGTAACAGAATCTTGCAATTCTGAATGTGCCTCCCACCTCCCCTTAGCTGTGGCTCTTCCCCCTCTTCTTCAAGGTTATTCTCACAGCCCATTACACAGCACTTGGTTGACTCTAATTAAAGCATCTAAAACACATGGATTTGTATCAAGCATATATGCATCTCTTCCCTTTAAAAGTTGCCTCGTCAATTATTTCAGCTAGTTCCCTAGAGAACACTGGAGGTCAATTCTAGGGCTATGCAGCATTTTGGATTAAAATGTAAAATAATGGTTGGAGATGTGGCGGTGTTTGCGCAGTATCTTTCCAGCAACTTTTTAAAGCAGCTGCATTGTTTCTAGATCTCACAACCCTTAGATGTAGCTCCGAGATCTCCCTCAAAAAGTGTTAGATACAGATATGGTGTATGAAGAGCAGAAGAGCCAATAATTTTTTGGGAGAGTTGATGATAAGATGAATTGATGTAAACATTTAATAATACGATGTTGGCTATGTAATAGTATACATGTGGTTATATGTTATGAAAACGAAAAAATAAAAAAACTTTATATTAAAAAATGTGTCATAGAATTGTTTTTTTTTAATGCTGAAGAATCTAGGACCTTATTAAGCCATTATAATCAATGTCATTTTGAGTACATTTATGTTACTATTCCACAAAAAAGTTTTTTTCCTTGCTTGTTCGAGCCCTACCTACTTCCTGAAATTTGTACTCTTAAAAATTTCATACTACTTGTCAGGGCATTCCTGAATTGTGTGTTAAAACAGTCCAACATGCCAGTTAACAAAACAACCAGAAACTAACACTAATAAAAATGGATACTAAGTTCTAAACCCAGCAGAAAAGAATAAAAGAAATGCCAGGACCTTTAAAAGTAATTATTTATTCAAAAAAGATAAGATTAATCCACCACAGATAACAAATAATAAACAAGCAAGCAGGTAAACAATCTATTAGTGAAAACGTACTGTGAAGGTCAACTAAAACGAAATAAGCAGTTTTATCCTATACTGGTAAATCTACATCCAACTCACACATTTACCTCTACATTTCAATAAAATTAGGAAAGTATATTGCTTCTAAAGGTTACTTGAACAAAGAAACACTAAACTCAGCTGCAAATTATATGTTTTCTACAGTCAGACACCTATTGTAAAGTAATAAAGAATTAAATGGTTTCTTCTCACTAATTGGCAAGAAAATCTACACGAATAACCAGGAATATTTTAATAACATTCAGTTGCCACCCCAAAAAAATACCAGAAAACAAATATCAGATGATCTAGAGAAACTTGGCACTGAAAATTAAACAGAACAAAACACCAAAATTAAACGTCCCTTTACAATTCTCTGCATTTTCTGCATTCTCTCCCTCTCAATTACTTGGCTCTTCAATATGTTGGCAGAGTTCTTTTCTTCTGTACCTGGGAATAGCCAAACTATTGTTTTAAGAGAGGGAGATTTATATAATAATATAATATAATATAATATAATATAATATAATATAATATAATATAATATAATATAATAATATAATATAATATAATATAATATAATATAATATAATATAATATAATATAATATAATATAATAAATATAATATAATAAATATAATATAATATAATATAATATAATATAATATAATATAATATAATATAATATAATATAATATAATATAATATAATATAATATAATATAATATAATATAATATAATATAATAAATATAATATAATATAATATAATATAATATAATATAATATAATATAATATAATATAATATAATAAATATAATATAATATAATATAATATAATATAATATAATATAATATAATATAATATAATATAATATAATATAATAAATATAATATAATATAATATAATATAATATAATATAATATAATATAATATAATATAATATAATATAATATAATATAATATAATATAATATAATATAATATATTATATTATAATATATTATAATATAATATAATATAATATAGTAATGTAATGTAATGTAATGTAATGTAATATAATATAATATAATAACATAACATAACATAACATAACATAACATAACATAACATAACATAACATAACTATATATATATATTGCAATATATATATATATAAAGAAGCAGCACAAACGACTGCAATCTGAGCCCAGCTTTGAAGACCAAATAGTTAGCCCTTGAGTGAATTGAAATATGAGCTACAAAAGCCCTTTAAACCCTCCAATCTGTTTTAAATTATTTTGATGCTTCTATTTAAAGGTTACATTTTTGTTTTGTTATAAGCCCTAGTTTAGTAACACAAAACCTGGCCAATATCAGTGGAGAGCCAATTCACAGATTACACACCCAGGGACTTTCCTGAGCTAACCTAAAGTAAAACAGCATGCTTATTCTTAGTAATCATTCTGACCATGAATGAACTTTTCACATCTTGGCTCATAAAATAAACACATCTATTCAGTGGGAAAAATAAATTAACTAGCCTGACCAGCACATCAGTATACATTACTTACAGTTTCTGAGCTTGTTAAATCAAGGGGAAAATCACCCATGATTTCATTTCAATTTTGAAAAGTATAGGTCTACATCAAAATATTGCTGTTGGTAAAAATACTGGATCTTGGTTAGGCTATGAGCATGAACCAATCAAATATTTTATTTTCCTTTCCTTTTGCTCACGGCTTGTATTAATTGCTGCATTTAATTACTGCTTAATTCTAAATAAGAATGAATAGAATAAATATATAATCGCTCAGAAACCTCTTTAAAATCTTCAAAGTAGTCTCAATGGTGTAGGAAATTGCTAAATGTTTGTTGCATTGGAAAAAGGTATATATTGTATAGTTAAACAGTAGAATGATAGAATATAGTAGAATAGTAGAATAAATTAGCAAGTTCAATAAATACGCCTCACTAATATGATATATGACATAAAATCAGACACTTCCCCATTAGATCTTGTGAACCATTACACCTACATATTTTTTTTTAAAGTAAAGGTTCCCCTCACACATATGTGCTAGCCGTTCCCAAATCTAGGGGGCAGTGCTCATCTCCATTTCAAAGCCAAAAGCTCTGTTCGAAGATGTCTTTGTGGTCATGTGGCCGGCATGACTAAATGCCGAAGATGCATGGAATACAGTTATCTTCCCACCAAAGGTGGTTCCTATTTTTCTACTTGCATTTTTACGTGCTTTCGAACTGCTAGATTGGCAGAAGCTGGGACAAGTAACTGAAGTTCACTCCATTATGTGGTGCTAAGGATTTGAACTGCTGAACTGCCAGTCTTTCTGATCGACAAGCTCAGCCTCTTAGCCACTGAGCCACCACATCCCCTACATAATTATTGTGTGTTTCATTATTTATCCTGCTTATTTTAGTCATTTCTGTGTCAAATTCTCAAATTAATACGACAAAGAAGCACTGTAGAAACAGTGGAAAAAAAGGATATTCTTCCTCTTTAGTTTTTTTTAAAAAAATTAATAGCAATTGGTATATCACAAACACGAAGAAACTTTTGTCCTTTGGAGAAATCCAAATTCAAAGGACTTCAGAACATTCTGGTGCCCAGGCAAATCTGCATGGAGAAATTGTAAGCTTTTTCCAAATCAAAATCAGTTTTTTTGGAACTGACCAGAAACTACTTGATTAGCTAAAGACCTCCACAATATCCTGGTATTCTCAATACCCTATTTCCCAGTCTTGAAATTCCATTCTGAATTAACTCAAGTTCAAAGCATGCTTTCACCAGCTACTCTTGTGCAATCTTTTGTACTAGAGCAAAATCAGAAAGATAATAGATAACAGATCAATTATAGATAGCGGATAAACAGATAACACTTAAGCGTTTTATATACATATTTTTCCCATGTTCTACAAGTGTTTGTGTATGCGCATTGGCCAATAAATAATTCTACAGATATTGCTGCTGGTTTTTTTTCCAGCATTGTACTCAGCATTTAGGCTTGAGACGTCAGCTTGAATGTAATTTCAGTGACTACTTCCCCCCACCCCATTGACATTTTGAGTTCAATTCCAGTAAGTACCAATGGGAAATTCCTAGAGGCCAAGCTATTTTCTGTGAATTAGCATCAAGACAGTGAGTCTTTGTGTAGTAGTTAGTTGTAACTTGATTCAAAATGCATATTTGGGGATTTCTGACAAGACTAGCTTTGTTTTTTATGCTAATAGAAAAAGAGTCTAGGAATCTCTTGCATTTTTATGATCAAAGCTGATCACCACGAATGTGTCTGGAAGCACTACTGAGTGATAGAATTTTCAGAGACAATCATGTTACAGAGATTTTTTTAAAAAGTATTTCAACAAATATTCCTTTTAAACTCCAAAGTCCGTTGCCTCCTGTTCATCTGCCCAAGTATTACTTATTCTGGCAGTGGTATTCAGGGTCTCGGAAGTCCACATTTTGCTAGTTAAGACCCTTCACCGAGAGGCAGTCCAGATAGAGTACAAATCTCATTCCCATTGATCCTAGCCAACATGGTGAATAGTTAAAAATGCTAGGAATGGTAATTTATCTACAACCGAAAAGCCATTCCTGCCACAAATGAAAATTGACATTGTAATTTATGCAGGGAATAATGCAGGCATTTCTAACACCTGGAATAATGGGATCTGTAGGCTCCCTAAATCTGGTGAGCTATAGGTTTTCCATTCCAGATTAATTTATGGAAACTATATGCAGCTACCTACTAGGGATTAGAAACACTTCTCCTTTTTTCTTTTCTCTTTTCTCTTTTTCTTTCTTTCTTTTTTCTTTCTCTCTTTTTCTTTCTTTTTCTTTCTTTTTCTTTCTTTCTTTTTTCTTTTTATCTTTCTTTCTTTCCTTCTTTCTTTCTCCCTTTCTCCTCCTCTTCCTTTGCCCCCTTCCCCCTTTCTCTCCTCATTCCCCCTCCTCTCCCCTTCTCAAATCATGCTTTAGCATTAGGTCAAGATGTACCTGCTCTGAAAGCATCCTTTAAGCCAGTGGTGGGATTCAAATAATTTAACAACTGGTTCTCTGCCCTAATGATTTTTTCCCAACAACCAGTTCACCAAACTGCTCAGAAACTTAACAACCGGTTCTCCCTGAAGTGGTGCGAAATGGCTGAATCCCACCTCTGCTTTAAGCCTGTTCTCAGACTTCAGGAATACAGACAGTTTGAATGAAAAACTACAGGAACCCTCTAGAATGAGAAGCTTTTGAGTAGTCATAGATCAGGAAAAATACGTGGCCCTTGTTGAAAAAGCTGTCTATTCCACCTACACATTTGACTCTAGATCAGAGGTGTCAAACCAGTGGCCTGTAGGCCAGATGCATCACATGCAGGCCACGCCCACCCCAGCTCTGCAAAGAGGAAAAACATCACAAAACGTCATGTGACGGCAACGTGATGCCGCAAGTTTACCACCCATGCTTTAGATCCACTCATAACTAATCAGTCATGCCTAGCATTAGTGTAAGTCCCCCTAAAGATGACTCCCAGTTTCTAATACAGTAGAAAATAAAAAGTTGCTCCCCGTGAAGATTCGGACCTTCACCACCCTCCAGGCTTTCCGCAAAGCCCTTAAAACCTGGCTGTTCCGACAGGCCTGGGGCTGATGAGTTCCTGTCCTCGCTCGAATGGTGTGCCTGTTGAGTTGTTTTTAAAATTGTGGTATTGTTTGTCTATGTCTTTTTTTTCCCCTATTTGTATCCCCTATCCCCCCCCCCCCCTGATTTGGGTTGTGAGCCGCCCTGAGTCCCTTCTGGGAAAAGGGCGGCATAGAAATATAATAAATTCAATTCAATTCAATTCAATTCAATTTATATATCTGTTGCAGAGAAGTAATG
This sequence comes from Thamnophis sirtalis, assembly GCF_051295495.1. NCBI lineage: Eukaryota > Metazoa > Chordata > Lepidosauria > Squamata > Natricidae > Thamnophis > Thamnophis sirtalis. The sequence continues at coordinate 28,752,208 of NW_028261381.1, forward strand.
GGAGAGTCTATCCTGAAAAAGAGTTTGCTTTGTGACCAGTGGCAACACAATATAGGGTACAACTGTCAAACTCATGGCCCACTTGTCATATGTGTCACGTGCTGGCCACGCCCATGCCCAGTTTAGCAAAGGGGAGAGAAAAGTCCCAATACATCATGTGATGCTACTGTGGTGACATGATTTTTACACCCCTGGCATAGGGGGAACATAAACAGCTGTTCTAGGTTCAGCTCCATGTACACCTTAGGCCTTTTAGATTACTTGCGGAATTATATCCTGAAACTCACACTCCACCCTTGCCAGTGATTGGTTGCCAATTTTTTTTGCTACTGGTTCGGGCGCATGCACGCAATGCTTCTGTACATGCACAGAAGCATCTGGGCAGGTGGGCGGGGCCTCCCGCTACCGCTACTATCGGTTCGCCTGATCCGGGCTGAACTGGGAGCAACCCAACTCTGACCCTTGCTCATCTAATCTAATACAAAGTAAGTATTGTGATCCCTTGCAAAACTTTATTTCACCATGATAGGTGCTCAGAAGGCACCACAGCTAGATGACAACATTCGGAGCAGAAACTCCTTCAGTCTGCCAATTCTATACCCTTTATGAACCATTCTGTTGAAAGTATCAAATAGGCAACTTTCCCAAGCATTCTTTATTTCTTTTATTCTTTTACTCTCAAAACAGGTAATTAAGAATGGAATTAAGTAGTTTCTCCCGGTGGTGGAATTCAATTTTTTTACTGCCAGTTCTGTGGGTGTGGCTTTGTGGGCATGGCAGGGGAAGGATGCTGCAAAATCCCCATTCCCTCCCCACCCTACTAACCTGCTTTCCAGCTCCGTTCTCCTGTTCAGGGCAACAAAAGAAGATCAGTTAGAAAGCTGGGAGGCAGCGGGAACAGGGCCAGCCTATTTGCCGGTTCTCCAAACTAATCAAAATTTCTGCTGCCGGTTCTCCAGAACCTGTCAGAACAGGCTGAATACCACCTCTGGTTTCTCCAGGAAACTCAGAAGTTTCACCTTGTACTATTTGACTTAGCAAAGATAGCATTTCCACCAAGCCAGCAAATCTACATGGCCCATCAAGGGAAAAAATATATATCTCGGTATTCAAATGCGGGAACTTCATATTTGTTTTCCAAAAGCCTGGACCTCGAAGCTAGTTAATGAAGCTAATCTAAGTAGTCAGAACAGCATGAAACCAAATGTTTGTAAATGGCAAATGTTTGCAAACCCTGCCTTAGTCAAACCTTGTTGATTTCACTGGATGTATTTTCATGCAATATGCCATTTAAAAAAAAACAGAACAATGTTTTCATTTTCTGGTAAGAAAAGGTATCCCAGTTTGTCAATTTGCCGTACCAAGATCATAGTAGTTATTTCTTATTGTCTTGAAATTTACCGTTTCAATTACTGGGCCTCCTTGCAAGAAATGTTAACCCTGATTGAATGCTTAGAGCTAAGTAAGTATAAGCACTCCATAAAACATTGTTATTGACTGATGTATTAATAGGGTAAAGAAGCAAATTAAGAATGCACCAAGTCTTAAATTAAATAGCACACCTGGACAGGTATAGAGATCTGTAAATTGGATTACATTATAAAGATCAACAACATCTGGCATGTCTATTAATTATCATTAATTAGATTAGTAGTCATTTCCTAATACGGCATTTAGATAGGAACACCAGGAATCTGTATGATTAAAATACTGTCAGTTATAGGACCCCCATATTTCTTTCAGAGTTATTCCATGTTTTCAGAGGGTCTCTTCCCACACCTGTTTCATTAGATCATTCTAGTTATCCACTTGAGTTCTGAGTTGGTGGTTTATATCAGGTGACCCAACCCCTGGTTCCGTGGCCTGCTCTGCATCCATGGCTCACTGGGAACCAGACCACACAAGTGGTAGGCATGTGTGTGAGATTACGAAGTTCCAGTTGCACAAGCTCTGGACTCATGCACAAGACCACCTCCTCCACCCTTCTCCATTACCGCTGTTGGTCCGCAAAGCCAGAATGGCTGAGAACCTCTGTTCTATATCCAACACTATATGATGCAACTTAGACACTAGACCTTCTGGACCAGTGGTTGGTTGCAGGAGGTATGCCCTGGTACAGAGCCTGCCTGGAGCACTGGGTACCGCTCCAGTATGGTGCTCCGGAGGGCCCACCCACCCGCCCATGCTCCTTAAATGTCGTTAAAGTCTTCAGTGCTTCCGTACATGCACACAGAGCATATAGCTGCTGCGTGATGCTTCCCCGAGCAGCTGGAACATCGCGGAGGCTCGCGGAGGCATCGCTGGATGGCAAGACGCATGCACGTGCTGCACGCATCCATGTGGACACCACTGGGCCCATTCCAACCATACCAGTTGGAACGGGATCCTGAACCCACCAATGTTCTGGACTAACTTCTCCATGAATGATCCAGGCCAGACTCTGGCAGAACAATTAATCACTGACAGTTAGAACAATTAATCAGTGGAACAACTTGCCTCCAGAAGCTGTAAATGCTCCAACACTGGAAGTTGTTAAAAAGAGATTGGATAACCATTTGTCTGTTTCCTGCCTAAGCAGGGGTTTGGACTAGAAGACCTCCAAGATCCCTTCCAACTATCCTATCCTATCCTATCCTATCCTATTCTATTCTATTCTATTCTACTCTACTCTATTCCCTATCTTCTCAATAAATTCTACAAGTTCATTGGAACTTCTTTAGCCATCCTGTAAGCATTACTCCCCTGAATGCAGAGGTGGTATTCAGCAGGTTCTGACCAGTTCTGGAGAACCAGTAGCGGAAATTGTAAGTAGTTTGGAGAATCAGCAAATACTACCTCTGACTGGCCCAGCCCCATCTATTCTCTGCCTCTCAAGTCCCAGCTGATCTGGAGAGAATGGGGATTTTACAGTAACCTTCCCCTGGAGTGGGGAGGGAATGGAGATTTTACAGTATGCTTCCCCTGCCACAGCCACCAAGCCATGCCCACAGAACCAGTAGTAAAAAAATTGAATCCCACCACTGCCTGAATGGCTTCCTTCAAGTAGAAAAACAATAAACAAACGTTCCACCCTATCCTACCACATCACACATATACAGTACATGCACTGTGTGAGCAAATAGTTCTCATTTGTAGACACTGGCCAGAAACAGTTCTATGCAACTGCAATCTTCATCCACAACATCATTTTCCCCCATTATGTCAGCAAATGATTTTCTGAATTTTCTGTACCACTCTGTTAAGAATACTTGGAGTCTTGCATTTGGGTGAGAGTGATTAAATTATTATTTCATGTTGCTTTTGTACTGGTGAAATTAGATTTGATTTTAACTCTGTTTCAGAACCTATTTCACTGTGGAGGTACTGAACCAGATATATTATCCAACATTTCTTTTCTGTTAACAAACCCTTTTTTTTTCTCCCTGTTAATTTTCACAAGTGTTTGATCCCTCCCAGCTCTTGAGGAAAAGGGATGTGCTGCCTTAATTTATGGAAAGCTGTGTGCTAGTCTCCTCTGTTTAATTTTGTTTTTATAGCATACTATAATTAAGTCTTTATTTGAAATTCATATTTAAACCATTGCCTGGTTGTCATGGAATTGTTGGTAATGTGTGATTACATTATGTTGTCTTTTGCCAGGACACTCCTGTAAATGAGGCATTATCCTCCGAGATTTTCTTGGCTGAAAATGTGAGTAATTAAAAATGTAAACAAATATTATCCATTACATATGCCACTGTAATAAGTACTTCACTATAATACAAGTTAATGGCTCTTTGGGGATTAAGCTTGATCCTGCTATAGCATGTTTCATAGGTATATAAATAAACAGTTCAGCATGTGCTATGTTAGATGGGGTTTGAAAAAAACCTTGATGATCGGAGAAAGTAACTTTGTTGCTTATATTCCTTATGATTTATATTGATATTGATTGTTTCCTGATTGCTTATTTGTACCTTATGACTATTATTAAGTGTTGTTCCTTAGAATTCTTGGCGAATGTATCTTGTCTTTTTATGTACATGAGAGCATATGCACCAAAGACAAATTCTTTGTGTGTCCAATCACACTTGACTAATAAAGAATTCTATTCTATTCTATTCTATTCTATTCTATTCTATTCCATTCCATTCCATTCCATTCCATTCCATTCCATTCCATTCCATTCCGTTCCATTTATTTAATGTTATAGATTCTTTTAATGTGTTGTATCTTATGGTTCTTGATGAATGTATTTTTTCTTTTTTTCCTTTTACATACACTGAGAGCACCAAAGACCAATTCCTTGTGTGTCTAATCACACTTGATCAATAAAGAATTCTATTCTATTCTAAATCGTGGCCAAACAGATATACTGATTTAAAAAATAGGCGCATCCAGAAAGATAACCTCATCAATTCATAGGCTATTTTGGAACCAAATTTTAAAAATGTGACAGAAACAAAATTTTGACCCTACAAATAGGGCTGAGCTAATGACTAGTAATTAATAATCAATCTTGTTATCCCCTGCTCAAGCCATATAACACCAGCCACATGTTAAAATGCATTCTAGGAAAGAACCCAACATACATAGAGGTTACACAACTTCTTTCAGGAGAACTGTAGATGTTTCAGTGCTCCTTCTGTCTAAATTGAGAGCTTTAAGTTTAGAGAAGTAAGCTTATTTTATCCAAATTCATCCAACCACTTCAATGCCTCACCCAGCGCTAACATCGTCTGCCCTCCGTTCCGATAACAGTCAGACTGAAATGAAAACCGAGCGGTGATTCTGGCTGACATGGAAGACAACGGACAATTTGTTTAAAAATGAGTGTGCCACCATTGCTTTTGATTCGATGTCATGTAACTTTTTAAATTTCAAGTTTCATCTTCCATAATGTTCTGAGAATGGTTCAAACGCTGTCTCTTCAATCCTCAGCTGTTATCTCCGATCCTGTGAAAATATGAGTTTCATTTCCTCCCTCCACCTCTCTCACTGACTCACTTCTAGTTTCATGGTTAGAAAATCTCACAAAGGCTAACTGTGATATTTTTGACTGGAACATCAAGATGCACCCATGCAAATTCCTGGGCCAAAAGATTTCCAGGAGGAAATCCATGATATTTTAGATGTTATTCTAGTTATTCCAGGTATCACTGATGTTGTTCCATCTTCCAGCATCTTTTCCCCTTGATCAGTCTGGCAGCAGCCTATACAAAGATGCTCAGTAAAATCAAGATAGTAGCCATAACCACAAAAACGGAGCCCCGCCACTTTTTAAATATGTTAAATATGCAACATGTGTCAAAACTAGAAGGCTTCAATTATGCTCATCCAGGGGTGATTTCCAGCTTCTTTTACTGCCGGTTCGCTCAGGGATGTGCTTCAGGTGCACGCATGCTTTGTGTATGCGTGCACATGCGCAGAACTAAAAAATTGCTTCTGCGCATGCACAGAAGCAAAAAACAAGATGGCAGTACTGATAGAACTGGTTTAGGCGCGCGTCTGGCCGAGTTACTACCTACTCAGCTGAACTGGGCCAAACCGGTAGGAACCCACCTCTGTGCCTGTCTCAACCTTTTTAAACAATGGCCTTGTGGAGACCTCTACTAGTTGCCGATGTTTAAGAATCCAGCAATTCAAAAGATATCATGAGGACCATAACCCAATTCATGGTCCCTGCAGTCATGGAAGCAAAATTCAGGCAGTTAGCTACTGGCACAAATTTATGAGTCGAGGAAGTGCAGTGGTTAGAGTGCAGTACTGCAGGCTACTTCAGCTGACTGCTAGCTGCAGTTCAGCAGTTCAAATCTTACCGGCTCAAGGTTGACTCAGCCTTCCTGAGGTCAGTAAAATGAGAACCCAAATTGTTGGGGGGAAGATGCTGACTCTGTAAACCACTTAGAGAGGGCTGTAAAGCACTATGAAGCGGTATATAAGTCTAAGTGTTATTGCTATGATGGTTGCAACATTCTGAAGTCGCATGATTGCCATTTGTGACCTTCTTCAACGGGGTTCTAGCAAGGAAAATCAACAGAGGAAACCCGATTTTCTTAACAACTGCAGCAAAAGTGCTTGTGAAATTGAATGTGAGTTCCTTAATGACTGCATCATTTAGCAATGGAAATTCTGGTCCTATTGTGGCCCTAGGTTGAGGATTACTTGTATAAAATCTATACAGCTACATTTTGTTTTTAAACATTTGCTAAGAAATTGAGTAGTACGGAACAGTCTGTTGGTTGTTTTTTTTTTTACTGACTTGGAATGATGTTCCAAGCGCTTCTTGTGACCCATGAAAGTAGGCAGTAGTCTCAACCAGAAATTATGGCCTATCAGGTCTTGAAACAGCCTCCTTCTCTCTGTTGGTGACCAACCCAGGTGGTCTACAGAGCGATTGCTGCTTAAAGGATTTTGGGACCTAAGGTAGCTCAGTAGCTTTACCGCGTGGGCCGCGGTGGCTCAGTGGCTAAGATGCTGAGCTTGTTGATCAGAACGTCAGCAGTTCAGCGGTTCTAGTTCTAGTGTCACCTAATGGAGTGAGCTCCCGTTATTTGTCCCAGCTTCTACCAACCTGGAAGTTTGAAAGCATGTACAAATGCAAGTAGAAAAATAGGGACCACCTTTGGTGGGAGGGCAACAGCATTCTGTGCGCTGTGAGAAATGCTTAATTGTTATGTTTGTACAAACTTCTAACCGCTGTATAACAATCAAATATGCAAATACTTTGGCCGTCTAATGAGAAAGAAGGATTTACTGGAGAAGAGCCTAATGCTGGGAAAGATTGAGGCAAAAGAAGAAGGGGATGACAGAGAATGAGGTGGCTGGATGGAGTCACTGAAGCAGTAGGCTTGAGCTTGAATGGAGTCCAGAGGATGGTAGAGGACAGAAAGGCCTAGTGGAACATTGTCCATGGGGTCGCGATGGGTCAGACACTTCGCAACTAACAACAACAACAGAACAATATATTAGAGTATTAAAATACTAACATTTCTAAATGTTTACTATAAAACGTGATAAAATTCAAAGCTGTAGCTAAAATAATACAATTCTGCTGAAATTCATTGAGCATAATTGAGAATGCTTATTTAACACCTATCCAGTTGTTTATACTATAATCATATTGTAGGGATATACAAGAGGAGGAGGAGATAGAGAAATGAAAGAAAAACAAAACAGTTCAAGGACATTGAGCGTTCAGGTTGAATCTGAAGTCAACTGTTGCCTAGTTTTAACAACTGCGTTGACAAATTTCCCTGCCGTGTGGGTGACGTTACAATCTGAGACTGAAAGGAGGTAGTGGGTATAGAAATCATCCAATATATTTATCTATTCATTTCATTTCACTATTTGTATAGCTGCCCATCTCACCTCAGTGACTCTGCACAGCTCACAATAATTAAAACATAGCCAAACGACAAAACAATTTTTTAAAATGTACAAACATACCATGAATAAAAACTTCATTAAAACAGGGAAATAACCATAATCAGCAGCAATATCTAGCCATGGTGGCCGTCCACTGCCACCAGTGCAATGCAGTGCAATGCAGTGCAAAGCCATGTTTTCAGGGCATCCAAAAAGACCAGTAAGATGGGGTTAATTTGTATTTATTAGTTTGTCAAACATGTACAAGATAGCAGGTATAAATATAAACATGGATATGAACAAAAGAAATGAAAACAAATAAATGGGGACAATAGGACAGGGATGGTAGACACGCTACTGCACTTATGCACGCTCACATTACGGACCTCTTAAGAATGGGGTGAGGTCCATGGTAGACAGTTTAAAATTGAAGCTTGGGGGGGGGGGTTGAGGATGTAACAACGGAGCCAGGTAGAGCATTCCAGGCATTGTCCACTCTGTTGCTGAAGTCATATTTTCTGCAATTGAGTAATCTAAGCCCTAAACTAAAATCTAGGCACCATGACAGAAAAGGTGCTCTTCCAGATTCTCATCAGATGATAGTACCCGCAGCATGCCTCACCTGCTGGACCTGCTGGGATAGGGAGATGCAACCAGGAAGTAGCAGTCCCTCAAGTATTCTGACCACATGCCATATTGGGCTTCGTAGATCAGTGTTTCTCAACCTTGGCAACTTGAAGATGTCTGGACTTCAACTCCCAGAATTCCCCAACCAGCATTTGCAAGGTTGAGAAACACTGTCGTAGATCATAACCGGCAACTTGAATTGAAGTACCTGGAAGGATACTGGTAACCAATGCTGCTTGCAGAGCAGAGGTATAACATGCATTGTTTGAGGAGCACAAATAACTGCCCTGCCTCTGCCTTTTGTATTAGTTGCATCTTCTGGATGGTCTTCAAGGGCAGCCCCTGTGTAGACTTTTAATCTCAAAGAACTTGCTCTTAAAACTTGGGATTTCTTCACTGATCAGTGCATTCTTTTGCCATTTACCTTCAATTTATGCCATTCCTATCCATATGTGAATTCTTTAGAACTGAGGAGGCACACATGAACCTTCTTATGAAATGAGACAATTTTTTTCATCGTAGCATAATCAGGGATATTAGGATATTAGTTTTTCTATGAAGCTGAATGTTTCATTCAGATAACTATGCAAACAGCATTCAGCTAATGCGTACAACCCAGAGCTCCAGGTCTTCCCTCTGTTTTCCGGGGTCCAGCTTATAAGGAAAATGGAATATAGTGAATTGCCTTATGACCCAATTGCTCTTCCATTCTGAGATTAATTATCTTCCTGCATGCAATAATATTGCTTCTGCTACTATAATAGTGTCTGTAACCTAAACTGTAGCCAGGTTGTAGCTATAACTATATTCTCCAAAGAATTCATCAAGGGCTTCAATTAAAGCATAGCTGACAATCTCTCATGACTAATAAAACCAGGATATTTTTCCCCCAGTATCTTTGCTTCCTATCCGCCTTTATGGAAATATGCATCAGCTGGACAACAAATCCCAGGCCACGTCATTCTCTTCTAGTTGGGTAGTCTTGAACACCATTAAACTTTTCAGTGGCCCCAAATTGCCTGGTTTCATCTTGGCTTGCTAGACATTTTTTCCTTCAAAATCTCCAACGCTGCTATCAGCTTTTCCAACTTCTCTTTCCCGTGAGTGTATGTGTAACCCCTATCAGTTCTTCTTCTCAGCTACAGTTTTTCCCAAACTCAAAAGATCCGCCATCCACGTGTGTGGCTAGGAGATTACATGACAAGGTGGTGCATGGTATTTTGTCTCTATTATTCTGCTTCAGTGTTGTTTTCACAGCAGTAACCTGGCTTGCAGGTTTTGTGTGACCTGGCTTGTAGGGCCCAAAAGAGTAGATACGGTACTCAATCCCCATGAAAGCAGGCTTCCATCTACTCCAGCTCTTCCTTTTGTGGATGAAGATTCTTCTGAGGGAGCCAGGACTAACACTAATATTCCCAAAACACTCTGGTGCATAAACATTCCTCAGGTAATATACAAAAGCTGGACCCTGAGCAGATGTGGAAAAGGCTTGAAAGTAAAGTTCTAGTTTATGTGCTGGGATGGGAAGTAGCACTCTGTAGTTACTTTGACCTTGGAAAGAATGTAATATTTCCTTTCTACCAGAGCTTCTGAGTCAAGTGTACAAAGCCTAATTAGTGTAGCTTCACGGAATCACCTCCCTACCCCCACCTCTCCATTATTAGCTCTTCAGGGCAGGGAACATGTTTTATGTTTGTAAGCTACAAGCTGCACCTAGAAGCATAGAAAGTGTCCACTGGTAGAAGCATATATATTTGGACCTACCATGTAAGGGCAGCCCAACACTGCCTGAAATATTGCTCAATTGGATTCAACCTGAATAAATTGTTTCAGATAAATTCACTTAATTGGTGTGGACTTAAGTGTGAAAACAGCCCTATCTTCTGATGCCATGTAACAATAACTTGCTCAAGGATTGCTATTATATAATTACCTTCAGTCGATGAATAGAGAAGAGTGGAAAGTGAAAACCAATTATGCTTGACTATACTAATTAACTGTTATCTAAATGTTCACACTTCTTGTTTCCTAAACATTCCAGCACACCACAAATACAAAACATAATGAAGTACAGTTCGGCACTGGGAAGTTCCCATTTTGGGGCCTGGGTTTATGACTAGCCATGTAATCCCCTTGAGAACATTTATTGGGAACAGGGAAAATACAATTAATTAGCTAGTTAGCTAGCGATATCCGATAGCTCACCAAATGTAGAAATTCTGTACACGGATAACATGATATGTTGCTTTTGTGTTAGATCAGGGACTAGGAACCTTGTGCTTATGCATTTGAAAAGAATCATGGCCATCAAGGGTATAGGACAAGGGTGAAATCCAGCAGGTTCTGACAGGTTCTGGAGAACTGGTAGTGGAAATTTTGAGTAGTCTGGAGAACCAGCAAAAACCACTTCTGGCTGGCCCCAGAGTGTGGTGGGAATGGGAATTTTGCAGTATCCATCCCCTGCCACGCCCACCAAGCCACACCCACCAAGCCACACCATGCCCACAGTACTGGTAGTAGAAAAAAATGCATTTCACCACTGATGTAGGAGGTGTGGTGGTAACATAAATGCAAGAGAAGGGTGGCATTTTCTTCTTCCCCCCTCCCTTCCCAATTTAAGTGTGACAGATGCATTAAGCCTCTGTTTAATTGAACTATTTCCTTCTGTTACTTGATATAGGGATTGCTCTGTATTACAAGGGTTCAATCTTAGGTGATTTAGCGATAAAAGCGGGGGTGCTTAAGGCTGGAAGTTTGCCTGCAAGTTGTAGATTGCCTTCCCTAACATAATACTAACCTCCTGCATTAATCTAACCAACCCTTTTTTTTAATGAGCTGTTTCATTAGTTGCATCGCCTTGTTCAGGGGTGGAAAAGTTTAGAAATCAATTATGCCTTGCAACAAACTACTTTCATTTGTCAGTAATTCCATTCATTGGCTCATGTACACACACATACGCAAACATAGCAGAAACTTCTGTTTCCATTTTACCCATCCTATGTTCTGAAAATCTTTACTACAAGTCCTGAGCCACTCACCTGGTCGCCTGGCATTAGAGGCATCAGCACTTATTTTATCTTTTGCTGTAACACATTCTGTGCATTTTGGAGAACCCCCAAATCCCACTTCTGGCTGGCTCCACCTACACTGCCCCTCCCAGGAGTCCCCACATGGCCCGTTGTGGATGCAGGGCACACACGGAGGCTCGGAGGGGGCAAAAAACAGGCCTACTAGAAGTTTGGGAAGGCTCATTTCTGGCCTCCAGAGGGTATCCGGAGACTGTGGAGGCCATTTTCACCCTTCTTGAGGCTCAAGGAAGGACTCCAGAGTGTGGGGCAGGCAAAAACGCCCCCTGTATCGTTCAGGAGGCCAACTAGGCCACGCCCACCATGGCCACTCCCACCCAGCAACCAGGCAGAGAACCCCTTGCTAAAATTTTTGAAGCCCACCCCTGCCAAGTATCCTACACAAACTCCCTCCATAGAGTGAACTAGAATACCCCTGACCATAATCACTTGAGCAGCCATCTTTGGGAGTGACTTACATTCACTCATGAAAGCTACTCTCTCTTTTTGCTTTTGGACAGGGAGGAGTAGAGGTGGGAGAGTCATCCCTGTGGCTGGTGAATGGCCAAACCCTTGAACCAAAGCGTTTGCCATTTTTATTTCTCCATTTTGAAGGTGGGGAACAAGTGACAAACAGAGGTCTCAGTTCTTGAATTGATCACATTTGATCTCTGGTCCTGAGCAATCCTAAATGCTGCAGTTTAGCAAGCCAGCTAATCTTTGTACAAATGCACCTCATGTTGTCTGAGATTTGGCCTTACCCTCTTTTGAAATACTCCACTGACTGGTCTGGTACTAGTGGCTTATTTATTTGTGTCCTGACTTTATTAGTTTTACAAATAACACAAGGTGGTGAATGAGGGGTGAAATTCAGCAGGTTCTGACAGGTTCTGGAGAACTGGTAACAGAAATTTTGAATAGTTTGGAGAACCGGCAAATACCATGTCTGGCTGTCTCCAGAGTGGGGTGGGAATGCAGACTTTGCAGTATCCTTCCGCTGGAGTGGGGTAGGAATAGGGATTTTGCAGTATCCTTCCTCTGGAGTGGGATGAGAATGGAGATTTTGCAGTATCTGTCCCCTGGAGTGGAGAGGGAATGGAGATTTTGCAATATCCTTCCCTTGCCACACCCACCAAGCCACGCCCCGCCCACAGAACTGGTAGTAAAAAAAATTGAATTTCACCACTTTGGTGAACCTAGTCAACACACCTTTATCCTTTTCCCCCTACAACAACAACCCTGTGAGGTGGGTTGAGAGAGAGTGACTGGCCCAAAGTCACCCACCTGACTTTCATGGCTAAAGTGGCACTAGAACTCACAGTTTCCCAGTTTCTAGCTTTGACCACTAGATCAAATACTGAACACTGTGACTCCATTATTTTTTGAGTGCTACATATTTCATTGGTGTTGGTTTTACATGAACACAATATACATCCATTTCATAACAGATATAAAGGCAAGAAAGTTTCCTAGGCTAACAGATGTTACAGCAGTCAAGATAACGGTACAAAATAATGATAGGTATCATTTTGAATGGATTAAATTCCATAAATATTTACAATGAAAGGTTTAAGTTGTACTTTTATCGGCCTTTATAGCCTGATGCAATAAAAGTCCAAATAACTGTAAATCTAAAGATATACATCAGTTTAACAAATGAATGTTGTGATTATCTTTTGTTGTATATTATTCCTCTTGAGGGATTCATTAAATTTAGCGTGCCTTTCAAAGTAGAATCTATGGCTTAATTAAGCTTTGCAAATATAAAAATTGAGACCATGCACCCTGCGTGGTGAAGGCTATTGTTGGGGGGAGGGTTAATTCTGCTTTCATAAAAATTATACTAATGAATGTAACACTCAGGCATCCATGCCTCCATATCATAAGCCTGAAGTCTGGACGATGCTCTTCTCTTTAAGATCAAGGATCATTTTTCTATGTTCTTTAAGTGTAATAAAACAAGTTATCAGGACTCTTTGATACTAAAGCAATCTAGTTGTTTGCAAGAAAGAGACATCATAATAACAAACAACTTTTATCAGAAATATTGTGAAGGATTAAGGTGAACTAATAGTATAATTAAATTGCACTTAACCTCCTTTTAAAAATAAAATAAAATAAATAAATGATGCACATGTCTCAAATGTGGGTCTGTTTGAATCATGTGCCACCAAAGTCTAACCAGTTAACATTGATATCTACAATTAAAAGAGTTATATAAACATATATACTGTGTTTCCCTGAAAATAAGACCGTGTCTTATATTATTTTTTGCTCCAAAAGATGCATTAGGGCTTATTTTCTGATTAGGTCTTATTTTGGGGAAAATACGGTACTAATTGTGTCCATCTGGCTGATGATCTTAACTGGGGCTTATTTTGGGAGTTGGGCTTATATTATAGGCATCCTGAAAAATCATGCTAGGTTTTATTTTCTGTTTCAGTCTTATTTTTGGGGAAACGGGGTAGTGGGACTTAGATCTACAGATGAGGCTTAGAACAACAGAAAGACAGAAGTAGATGTACTTTCAGATTATTTTGAATACAAATGAACACAATGAACTTTTGTCGTATCTCTGAAGTCACACAACTCTGCCTGCCCCATGCCTGCTGCCAGCTATCATGTAGGACTAATAGCAGAGCCTTCCTCAGTTGTGAGGGCTCCCCATGGGGCTGATGGAGGACACTCCATGTGTACAAGAGAGCCTTTGCTTAAGGTGTCATATTGAGCCGGGTGACAAGAGTCACTGAGGGTGTAGGCAAGGATTTTTGCAGAGCTTCAAAGAGGTGCTTCACCTTTGGTGAAGGTCTGTGCAAAGCATCTCTTTGAAATTGTGTCGTGATGCAATGTCCTCCCTGCCCCCCCCCCCCACTTCTAAACTCAAAGCAAATGGGTTGTGTTATTTCATTTTGAGGCTTTATCCAACAGTTTAATAGCCAGAAGAGGCTGACAGATAAGGCCTCAAGGTGACACCTTGTCAAGGAGAAGAGCCTTGTTGAGGAGAATTGCATTGCCTCTTCACCTCAGTGTGGAGAATTGTATCATTGCCCCCATGGTACAAAGGGCCTTATGAGGTTAAGCCAGGCCCCCTTGCATAAGCCTACTAAATACCTGACCTCTGAGGTGCTGCTGGCTATGCATCCAGAAACCCATAAGGAGGAAAGCCTCCAAATTCAATGTTTCACATCTTTTTTAAAAAAATCAGAAGAGGTATATTTTGCCATTCTCTCTCTCTCTCTCTCTCTCTCTCTCTCTCTCTCTCTCTCTCTCTCTCTCTCTCTCTCTCTCTCTCTCTCTCTCTCTCTCTCTTGTCTTCTCTCATCTTTCATCTAGAGAAATTTTAGAGGAGGGGTGAATGAGGATTCCAGGTGTTCCAGATTTGCTTTGTGGCACACTCAAATACTTTTCAAAATTAAAAGAAATTTAATGGAGAGCTACTGTCACTAGGGAGTGGGGAAGAGAAAGAAGGAGAAGAAATATACCAGAAGTAGTAAAGAGGAAGGGATGGAGGTAAACCTTAACCTGGGGTTGCCTCAGCTCTACTATTCCTCGGGCTATGCTCTTTCTCCTCCAAGAACAAGAGTAGCTTCTCCTCAGTTTTGGTACTAATGCAGTGAGGCCTGCTGAGCCCTCAGAGCAGGGGTGAAATCCAGCAGGTTTTGACACGTTCTGGAGAACTGGTAGTGGACATTTTGGTGGGCCCCGGAGTGGGAAGGGAAGGGAGTAATATCCTTCCCCTGCCACACCCACCAAGCCACGCCCACAGAAACAGTATGGAAAAATGAATTTCACCACTCCCTCTGAGGCAACTTTGCTAAGTGAGTCTAGAACTGGCCCAGATTCACACACCTTAAAATTACAGTTGAGTAATATGTGACTGTCTAGATCAGAGATGTCCAACCTTGGCAACTTTTAAGATTTGTGGACTTCAGTTCCCAGAATTCTGACTGGGGAAGTTGCCCAGGCAGAATTCTGGCTGGGGAATTCTGGGAGTTGAAATCCAGAAATCTTAAAGTTGCCAAGGTTGGACTTCCCACAGCTCCAACCACCCTTGCCAAGGTTGAGAGATGACAGGTTGATCTACACTTCATCAAAAGAGAAGGAACCATTCTGTCACCTCACCCTGTAGCTCAAAACCTTTCCAAAACTCTTGAATGTTAATGCAGCATTGCATGGTTCAATATAGGAGCTTATAGTATTGCTTTCAGTGCACTGATGATGGGGATTCATGGGTAAAACTATCCTACCTTGCTAGCACAGGGGAACTCTTTTTCAGTGGTGGGATTCAGCCAGTTCGGACCAATTTGGGACAACTGGTTGTTAACTTTCCAAGCAATTCAGAGAACCGGTTGTTGGAAGAAATATCATTTTGTTTTTTTCCCACTTTACAGGGCTAATCCTGTAAGGAAGGCAGGAGGGAAGCATTCTGGTGTTGTTTCTAGCCTAATCTTTATTGCCCTGCTTACAGAAACCGCCCACCCAGTCACATGACCACTGAGCCACACCTACCCAGCTGGTCATTAGGGCAGAGAATTGGTTGTTAAATTATTTGAATCCCACCACTGGTCTTAAGGCTAGAGAAAGTTTATTTGGCAAAGATTTTCATCATATATATTTAAGGATGGGCCTCTCCGGTTAACCCTTATTACATTGTAATGAAGCACCCATTGTAATGAAGCACCCATTGACATGAGTGACATTGAGTTGACCACACCCATCCAGTCACATCACCAACGAGCCACGCCTACTCAACTGGTTATTAGGGTAAAGAATCAGTTGTTAAATTATTTGAATTCCACCACTGCTCTTTTTCCCATGGGTGGTGGGCCTAGGATCCCCTATCTTAAGATAACTCCTGAAGGTGGGCCCTCTAACAATGCTGAAGCAAAGTAAAGAATTTGCTAATAGAGTTGCTCATCATAAGTAAGGTGACCAGACGTCCCGCGGGACAGGCACGCTTCTTCATAATTTTTCCCGCATCCCGGGCCGTTGTCAAAAGATCCCACTTTAATTTTGGCACCTTCTTTGATCGCTCGCTCCCCCGCCCATCCGCTGCCGCTCGCAACACCGCGCAGCACTTTTCAACTCCCGGGCAGCCGCAGTGATTTGTTTTGATGAGCACGGGGCAACTGTACTGACGGTAAGCCCCCACCACCACCGGACTAACTGCTGCTGCCTCCTCCTCCTCTAACAGCACCGCCGGATTTGCTGCCCGGCGCTGCGGCTGAGGTGAAGCCGGCAAAGCTCCCGCCGTGCTTTTGAGGAGCCTTGAGGCCACGGGAGCCAGTAGGAAGGCGGCGGAGGGGCGGGAGCAGGAAAAAAGGCCCGATGGCTCCTCAAAAGCACGGCGGCAGAGGAGGGGGCAGGGCAGGGGTAAAGCGGTGCCCAGCAGAGGGGGAGCCGCCCCCTCTGCCAGCACTGGGCAGCAAAGCTTAAGTGAGTGAGTGAGTGAGAGACAGACACACAGACCCACACACATATACACACAGAGTGACAGAGAGAGAGGAAGGGAGGGGAGAGAGATAGAGAGATAGAGAGGGAGGGAGGGAGAGAGACAGAGAGACACACACATAGGGTGAGTGATTAAGTGAGTGAGTGAGTGAATGAGAGACAGACACACAGACACACACACATATACACACAGAGTGACAGAGAGAGAGGAAGGGAGGGGAGAGAGATAGAGAGATAGAGAGGGAGGGAGGGAGAGAGACAGAGAGACACACACATAGGGTGAGTGATTAAGTGAGTGAGTGAGTGAATGAGAGACAGACACACAGACACACACACATATACACAGAGAGTGACAGAGAGAGAGGAAGGGAGGGGAGAGAGATAGAGAGATAGAGAGGGAGGGAGGGAGAGAGACAGAGAGAGACACACACAGAGTGAGTGATTAAGTGAGTGAGTGAATGAGAGACAGACACACAGACACACACACATATACACAGAGAGTGACAGAGAGAGAGGAAGGGAGGGGAGAGAGATAGAGAGAGAGAGGGAGGGAGAGAGCTTTCAATTTGTAGGGATGTAACCTGGCTGTTTTTGCCTGCTCTCAAAAAGATGAGCAGGGTTGAACCTGGCTAATAATTGGAGGGGAATCCACCTGCGAATCTCAGTACTGTATATTTTATAGGAAAATATTAAAAATTGTCCAAAAGCAACAATGACAATTTCCATACTACTGCTAAGAAAATTACGACACATCAATAAAATTATAGGAGCTGAGTTTAACTCAAGAGAAACTTTTCTAAAGGTAGACAGTTATATAACAATTCCACAATTCTGAAAGAACAAGCTTGTTCTATATGAAATTTAATGCTACAGCAGAATGAAGTAACACTGAAGATAAGTGCAGGTAGTTCTCAATGCACGACCACAATTGAGCCCAAAATTTATGTTGTTAAGTGAGAAATTTATTGAGTTTTGCCCCATTTTACAATTTTTCTTGCCACATTTGTTAAGTGAAAAAAAATTTTTAATTCCCCCCCCCCCCAGTGAAAGGTGTCCCTCTTTACCAATCTGAAAACCTGGTCACCTTAATCATAAGGAAGGATAGCAATAGGCCCTAAAAGTTATTGGACAATATTATCTTAGGCTGAAAAGAAATCTAAAGTAAGAGACAGGAACTTTTTTATAGTACTTTTGGCTATGCAGTCTCCAAAGGTCTTCACCGAATAGGCATTTTTGAATCTCCTCATACTGGGGATAAATAAGAACTTGCAATAGAAATAATATGCATGTCCCTCCCTTTCATAAATCCAGTGTATTATTTCATGTAACTAAGTGCTTTAATAAAGAAACGACAGATCTGCAATTGGCTGAGAAAAAGAAACACCAAGCCTCGTTTTTTTTGTCTTGCAGGCAAACAAAGGGTTCAGTAGTGTAAATAACGCTTGTTCCAACTACTTTCTGTATTCATCTTACATGCCATATTGAGGCAGTTGAAGCTTCCTGGGGACTCTGCTTGCCTGAGGAAAGCTGAAGTGAACGCTAAATGGGTATTTTGTTTTCTAGTTAAATGTTTTTTTTTATTTTAAAAAAACCACAAACTTGCCTTCCAAAATAATTACCAGCCTTTCTGCGCTTTATAGAACTTGTCAACACTCAATGATTCTCCGACATTTTTTTCTCCTAACCATAATGTACTTTGAATCTGCAAAGCAAATAATTAAGATTTACTTAAAAACAGCTCATTAAATTGACCTTGCAGATCTTCAGCTATAGAAAATTATATTACGCCTCAGTTGAGCACTATGATACACAGCAAAAGCTCTCTGTGAAAAACAGGAAACACTCTGTTCTTACTACAGCTATTTGGGTATGTTTGACCAGAATTTCTACATCCCAAATCAGCACAACAAATAGAAATTATAGAAAATCTTTCTAGGGGACACCAGGTTGGGAAGCTCAGCCTAATATTTTAGGACTATTCCGTCCACCGTCCTTCTTCTTTTTCTTTGAGGGAAGATTTAATTCATTAATTATTTTTTATGCATGGAAATGGTAAGATAAGTCTTGCCCTTCACCTCTCGCTCTATTTAATAATATATCCTAAGGCCACACACACATTTATTTGCAACTGAAAGCTCCGAGTGGCTTTCCATCATCACTCACTCTAATCATCATCTCCTGCCAACACTAAATATAGATAATTAAAACAAAAGGAAAGGAAAGTGACTGAAGTAAAAGGGAAAACCAGAATAAAAACTTGGCATGTAAATCTTTTAGAATACAAATTTTTAAACCTCCATGTTCAATATTTCTATTCAAACTGACATTTTTACAGGGGAAGAACAATTATTAAAACACTGTTAATACAGCTAATAAATTGGAGCTGGACATGAGTAAGTTTATCTTCTACTTGGCAGGTTTTTCACAGCATCTTATGGTATCACATTTTCACCCAGGACAATTTCCACACTACATGCCAGTGATTAAATGAAGATGCATTTTCACTTTTCATTTTATATCTTTATTTGTTTAACCAAGTGTGGTGGCTAACAATGTACAGACCACAATAAGCTTCCTTTAAAAAAAAAATTTGCAGGTGATTTTTCTCAATTTTTCAAAAACTTTCAAACTTAAGATTGGGCATCACAATTGATGCAATACTTTCTGCCAACTCTTCCAATACGTTCTATAACATTTAAAATGTGTGTTTGTCACTCACAGGGCCGAGCCCTGTGTTAATTCTCTTTGTGGTCCATTCCTGATTATCAGTTGCAGGTGATTTGAAAGTCGGTACTACAAAGTGTTCCAGGGATATTCTAGTTCAAATCCAAATTTCTTTTCCCACAATTTTGCTAATCTCAAGACAAGTTCTCATTCTTTGTATAAGGATTTTGTGTAACATTGATCAGATTACTCTATTATTGAATGAAGCATTTAGCCAAATTTGACTGACCTTGAAAAAAATGAAGAAGGCTCAAGCATGGTTAATATCTGAATAAGAAACCATCAGAAAGTCCAAGGTTATAATCTTGACCAAGGGTGTCAAAATGGCAGCCTGTGGACTGGATGCGTCATGTGCAGGCCATGCCCACCCCAGCTCCACAAAGGGAAAAAGCATTGGGAAAACATCACATGATGGTAACATTTATGCTGAGAGCTTGACACCTGTGATCTAGAACAGGGGTATCCAACCTTGACAACCTTAAGATTTACGGACTTCAATTCCCAGAATTCTCCAGCCAGCCATGCTCTTGGGAGTTGAAGTCCACAAATCTTAAAGTTTCCAAGGTTAGACACCCCTAGTTTAGACTGTATGTGTGTGGGGGGGGGAGAAGACATCCTGGAAAAAGGCATGCCTAAAGAAGAGTGTCCAGGGTGGTGATGTGAACAGTATTAGAATGGTGGGCACAACTGATATGATCAAAGCATCAACTCTTTTTATGTGTATAAAAAGTGTGTGGTGCATATTAATCAGTATGGTTGCCTAAACTACATGGACAAATCAGGGGGGAAAGTCAGCAGGTTCTGACAGAAGGTGCTGGAAAACAGGTACTAGAAATTTTGAGTAGTTTGGAGAACCGGCAAATACCACCTCTGGCTGGCCCCAGTGTAGGGAGGGAATGGAGATTTTGCAGTATCCTTCCCCTGCCACACCCACAAAGCCACGCCCACAGAACCGGTAATAAAAATTGAATTTCACCACTGGGACAACTCCATGTAAACATCAGTTGAAATCAACTTAAGGGATTCTCTCTTTAGATATACATCTTTCTTCAAGTGTTAGTGGTTTTCAGGAGGTTTAGATATTTTGATTACATTATGAATTTGCCTCATTTGAAACCAATTTTATACCTCTGAGCATTATTATTTTTTTGCAAAATATATGGCGAGATGGAATCTCTGTTTAAGTCTCAAATTCCATGCTTTCCAACTTTGTTAATTTCCAGGGATTTCGAATTAATCTCCCAGCATTCTCATTGATGGTTAATGCTGGCTGTTAAATTCTGGGATTTGAAGTCCACACACCTGCAAGTTGCCGAGGTTGGGAAAT
The DNA here is from genome assembly GCF_051295495.1 of Thamnophis sirtalis. NCBI lineage: Eukaryota > Metazoa > Chordata > Lepidosauria > Squamata > Natricidae > Thamnophis > Thamnophis sirtalis. The sequence goes on from NW_028261381.1 coordinate 28,772,749, forward strand.
GATGCTCTGATGATTAAAATCTCATTCTTTGTATTGAACAACTTTTCTCCCTTGCTTAAAAGGAGAACGATCCAGGAACGGAGAAGAAAAGAAAGGTCAAGGTGATGAGCAAGTCGGCATCTGTCAGTTTCCAGTTTTCTGATAAATTTTGTCCGAGGATGGGCAGAATGGCAGGTAAGATTGATGGACACCCTGTTTTGCAAGGATGACAACTGCAGGCAAATCCAAGCCTTACCTTGTGGGTGCATAATTTACTATCTATCTACTAGAGATGTGCAGAGCACCAGAGGGAGGGGGCCTTGCTCAATGAAGTTCTGAGTGAAACTGCCCCTCCAAGCATATTTGCTACTGTCAGTCAAGGTAAGTAAGCTTGGTGACATGGATGCCACTGTTTCCTGCACACACTTAAAGCAAAATGAAGCATCATAACAGAAGGCTGGCTCTAATGCTAAAGTTTTGAGGTATGTCAGCTTGCCAAACTCATACCATCTAACCCCCCCTCTTACCCATTCCTATCTCTCTAATTAACTTTGCCTACCTAGTCTGCCCATTAGCTCTTATGGCAATAAACATAGCCTTCTGTATTTATAAAGGCAGTAAATAAATAATGATTCCTTCTGATGGCCAATCTGGCGGCTCCATTCTGACCAAAAGCCTGGAGAAGATGAAGAAAGATAAGCGCTTTGAACAGCTACCTTACAAGAGGGTTTGGGCTGCAAGATGATTTTTCTATGAAGCCCATCGTGTTTTGGGACACTGTTCTTTCTTCAAAAGTTTTCATAATGAGAATCCCAAGGGACAGAGGCTCAGATATTCAATCCACTTGAAAGTGAAAAGCTCATTGGATAGACATTTGGCAAAAGTAGGTTGATCTTAGCTTTGGTATCCCCTTCCAAAGGTGGCCCTAAAGTCATTATGAAGAAAAGGGGTTCATGGGAAGACACTCATGCTCACCTCCTATTGTTCTGACCTAGGCTTCCTAAGAAAGCATAAATCACAATCTTAATCCCAAGAAGCCTCTTTTATTTATACGGATGTAAATTATGGGCATTCACAATCCGCAAGGCTTCACAAACAGTCTGTGAAGGTTCTGACAGATGTCTGCTAGAGTTGCCACAGTCTTTCAGGGGAATGTTGATAAACACCCACCTTATCTCCCTTGGAATGCTGCCAGAGACCTAATTGCCAAATGCAGAGCCAGGCCAAACTTAGCATAGAGTCAAACAGAACTTTTCAAAGCTTGAAGCGCCGAGATGAACTAATTGCTTCCTGTCAAAGCTCACCTCCCGTTAGCTCCTCTTTTATGTCTTATAGGAGGGGCCAATCATCTTCAAGCCTTACTCCCAAGTTGACCCTGTTTTCTTAATTGTTCTTGCCTTCAGGCAGCTCTGCGCATGCACACACTGGGAACAGGCTCCCGCTGTTCTTCTGCCTCATTGATGTCAGACTCCAGAGGCAGCAAATAACTACTAGATGGCCTTGGTCCCCTCTCTGCCTCTGATGCAGAGCCCTCATCTGAGCCTTCCCCAAACTCCAGGACTGGCACAGGTTCCTCCCCAACCTCCTCACTGTCTGAATCTGCTGCCAGCTCTGCTGGCCACTGGTGGGCCACAACACCTATTACCCCACTGCCTTGCTCAGGTTGGCAGGTGTGACCAGAAGTGACTCAGATGCAGGGATGAGGACCAGTTGTGAAATTTGCAATGCAACCGCCTCCCTTTAACGTGGGTACACCCTTCCTTCCCATACTGTACTTCTACAGCCAACAGGAAGCACGAAAGCAGGGGAAACACTGTCAGCAATGGCCTCCCTTGTTGGAGGATTCCCTCAGTCTGATGCAATCAGCAGCAAGCTCCCTTGGAGAATGCCAGGGAAGGTTTGTTCTGCAGACAAAAGACACGCCAGAAAGGGGAAGACAGATATGCCACTTAAATTAAATAGGAAATGAATTGGCCAGTGTGCTGGCTTGTCTACTGAGACAAATCATAGACAACATGTCTCTCAACAACAGAACTTATTTGTTTTCTCTTGCCAACAGATTCATCACTGCCCAGGCAAAACAGGCAAAATACATTAGTGTCATGGTAAACTGATAAAGAGAAGTGCCTCAATCTAGCATCCTGCGTGGCGAAAGTCTTTGGGCTGTATTGATCCGTGTTCTATAAATCTTGTTTTCTGTCTGCAGAAGTGAATCAGGAGTGACCCTTAAGGTTAACAAACATTGTAATGCCTTTCAGCTGGGGCGGATGTCTATGCGCGCCGCACATTGTATTTGGTCAAGTCCCATCCTGTCATTTTGCTGCCAAGGAGATTAACTAATTGTTGGCTATCATAAGACAGTGTAATGGAAGCAGAGAAATCCAACCATTGTTGCTTCCCACCCGCCTTTCCCTACACCCACCCCAGAAAATCTCTTTCTTAGCCCTAACAAGCACTCAAAGCCATGTAGCGGAAAACAAGCTATGAATTAGTCAGCAGGAGTCTCTGCTGAAATTCGTGGAATTTTATATAATTGGAATGCCATGGTTTTTAGATACCCCAAAGCAGACCTGATTAAGATGCTGCACTTCTGCTTTGATAAACTTCCAAAACTGAGCCCTTCTTTATTTACTTATTTATTGTGGCTTAATCAGCCTTTCAAGTGCCAGAACACCGTTTTTCTCCATTGAGAAGAAAGCCCACTTATCAAGCCATGTCTCACAGTCCGGATGTAAAGTGAAAAGGCGAAAACAGAATTCCTTCCTCTACTTTGTTAAATTTCGATCCTGTTTACTCATCAATGGTGCTTAAAGAAGTAAAGAATGGTGAAAAACAGCATCTCCAAAGTTCAAAAAAAGTATAAGAGCAAATAAAAACTCTATGGAAGCAGCCATCTTTTTATTCCATCGTATCTTACAAATTTATCCTCACCAGGATGTGTTTCTGGAGGTGATATTGAACAGGTTCTGACCAGTTCTGGAGAACCAGTAGCAGAAATTTGGAGTAATTCAGAGAATTGATAAATACCACATCTAACTGGCCCCATCCCCATCTCTTCTCTGCCTCCCGAGTCCCAGCTGAAATGGGGTTTTTGCAGGAACCTTCCCCTGGAGTGGGGAGGGGATGGAGATTTTGCCGTAACCTTCCCCTGCCATGCCCACCAAGCCACACCAAGCCCACCAAGCCATGCCCACAGAACTGGTAGTAAAAAAAAAATGAATCCCACCACTGCTTCTCACTCATTTCCGAACCATGCAAGGGCTGTGGGATGGAGAACAGAAGGGTTACTGGGCTCTGAACTAACCCTCATGCTTTACTTCAAAGGTTTTTACATCAGCTTTCAAAGCATAGAAACCATCCCTGGATCCACCTATAAATATTAGCTATTACTATCTTCCATATTTTTTCTCTTTATCACCCATCCTCCCCTTGAAAGAAGGATGAATCCCACACACAAATCCTGCAAATGTACTTTGGGTAGTTCCTGCAATCTTAAGTATAGCAAACAGGGGTGGGCTGCTGGGGATTCGCATGGGTTCAGGCGATCCTCTAGCTAGGATTCTGCCCAGTTTGGTGAACCCCCAAATGCCACCTCTGGCTGGCCATGCCCCTCCCACTCTGCCCCTCGCACTCCACCCCTACCCTCCCAGGATTCTCCACACAACCCATTCATCATGCCAGGTAAGTGCAGGGCCCACGCAGAGGCTTGAGGAGGGGGAAAACGGGCCTACCGGAAGTACTGGAAGTCCAAAGACGGGCCTGTTTCTGGCCTCCAGAAGGCCTCTGGAGCCTGGGGCAAGCTGTTTTTGCCCTCCCAGAGGCTCAAGGAAAGCCTCCAAAGCCTGGGAAGGGCAACCGTGGTGCAGGAGGCCGACTAGGCCATGCCCACCATGACCACGCCCACCCAGCAACAGGGCAGCAAACCTGTTGCTGCAATTTTTGAAGCCCACCTCTGATAAAAGTCAACAAGTGAAGATAAAGGCTTAGCTGAAGAAAAATGGTCTTGTCTGCAAATGGAAACCTCAAAGAAGAGGTGGGTTCCTACCAGTTCGCACCTATTCGGTAGAACTGGTTCGTCAAATCTACTGAACCAGTTAGAAGAGTTTCCACCAGTGGAGCCAGAAAGCAGACCATACCTACAGAAGAGGTTCCAATTTTTTTTTGAAACCCACCACTGCCCCCCACACACAGAGACAGACAGACTGACATAGAGAGAGAGAGAGAGAGAAAGAAAGGAAGAAATAAAGAAAGAAAGAAAGAAAAAAGAAAGAAAAAGAGTGAAAGAGATGAAAGAAAAAAAGAAAAAAGGAACAGAGAGACAAAAGGAAAGAAAGAGAGGGAGAGAGAGAGAGAGAGAGAGAAAGAAAGAAAGAAAGAAAGAAAGAAAGAAAGAAAGAAAGAAAGAAAGAAAGAAAGAAAGAAAGAAAACACATGGCTGGCAAGCCACTCCCACCAGGTCACATGGCCAGCAAGCCACTCCCATAAAGGAGGCCACACCCACAGAGTAGGTTCCAAAAATTTTTGAAACCCACCACTGGCTCAAAGGATATCCCCATATTTGTATCAGATTTTGAAAAGGTATTTTCTCACTTCAGCAGCGGAGGGGAGGGGCGGAAGAGCCTCTCTTGAAGAAATTAATGTCCTGACATTGTGTCACTCACATGTCCTAAGTTTGACAGTGTGGCAGACAACCTGTGGTACTTCAGATGTTGCAGAATTAAAGCTCCTACCTACCCAAGCCAGAATTGCCAGTAGAAAGGGATGCTGGGAGTTGTAGTTCAGCACTAACTGGAAGCTTACAGATTCATTATTCATCATGTTAGGCTTGTAGCTAATAGTTGTCAGCTGGGCTGAGAGCTCAGAAATATATTATTAGCCAAAAGAGTTACTGCAATCATACATCAACATAACCAACCAGAATCTAAAGCCTTGCTACAGCAGGGTGTCAATCTCAAGGCCCGGGGGCCATATCTGGCCAGTGGGGTGCTTAGATCTGGCCCATGAGGCTGCCCTGCAAACAGCAAAGAACTGGCCCGCAGTGCCTCTGCCAGGAAAATCAGAGCTCGTGAGGGCAGCCCTCCCGAGCTCCGTTTTCACTGGCAGAGGGTTGCAGGAGGCCGTCACAGTCAAAAACAGAGCTGGAAGAGTTCTCGAGCCACCACAGGTGTCCTCAACATGAATGACATCAAACTGGCCATGGCCACCCTGGCCATGCCCACCTCAACCCCAACCCCACCCCCCGAGGTCAAACACAACCCTAATGCTCAATGAAATCGAGTTTGACACCCCTGGTCAGCTGAAGTTCCCAACCATTCTTTGATGGAGAATGAATCCAACTATGTTACAATGCATGCGTGTAAGTTGTTTTTCCAAATAGATAGCCCACAAACATGGCCTTTCCATGGGATATTAAAATAGTCTTATCACAACCACCCAGTGAAAATAAATATCAATGAACCTCATCCACCCAGAATTGAATTCTGAGCAGGAAGCCCAGAGGGGCAGTCTTTACAAATGAAGGCCAGCCTGCCCAACAAAAGCAAACCCCAGGAAAACCTATGGCATGGCCATTATCTCCTTCCCCATCAGCCTCTCTGCCCTTGGCACCAATTATTAAAAGTGGATGAAGTGTGGCTGCCGAGGGATTGCCTTGCCCTGCTCTTGTTGTGGCATCACCGTTGACAAAATCAAGGCAAAACTCTGAGAACCCAATGGCGCGAGGCCACACTCTACCCCTCCCCGCCTGAGACGTGGAAAGGTCAAGCTAGTTTCCCCCATTTTCTATGCATGTCATTCTCGATATAGCAACAGAGGACGCTCGAGGAAAACAATGTAAGCAAACGTCTCCATGAGACTTATAGTCACCTGATCAAAAGGCAATGTTGAAAAACACTCCTAATGACTGTCTCTTATGCATCGGTGCACCTCCTAATGAGCTGCCAGAAAAGGCTTTGCAAAGCTTGGCGGGCAGAGAGGGAGTGAGAGAGAAATGTGAGTAGCCCAAGAGCTAACTTCCCCGCTGCGATCTATGCCTTTTCAGTAAGAGGGAGCCCCAGCTTGGGGCTCCTAATGAGCCAGCTGCAGAGAATAAACCCAGACCAGTGGTAGATGCCTGGCATTCCACCTGCCTGCTTGCACCTGAAGCCAGCTGTCCTGCAGCACCTTTGCCTTTCAATCATTTGGATTATGGATGGGTTTGTCCCCTCTCTGTCTTAGAATAGAATAGAATAGAATAGAATAGAATAGAATAGAATAGAATAGAATAGAATAGAATAGAATTCTTTATTGGCCAAGTGTGATTGGACCCACAAGGAATTTGTCTTTGGTGCATATGCTTTCACTGTACATAAAAAGACAATATACATTCGTCACGAATCATAAGGTTCAACACTTAATGATAGTCATAGGGTACAAATAAGCAATCAGGAAACAATCAATATCAATATAAATCGTAAGGATACAAGCAAGAAAGCAGTCATAAGTGGGAGGAGATGGGTGATAGGAACGATGAGAAGACTAATAGTAATAGTATTGCAGCCTTAGCGAATAGTTTGACAATAGTAAGCGAATTATTTGTTTAGCAGAGTGATGGCGTTCGGGGAAAAATTGTTCTTGTGTCTAGTTGTCTTGGTGTGCACTGCTCTATAGCGTCGTTTTGAGGGTAGGAGTTGAAACAATTTATGTCCAAGATGCGAGGGGTGGCAAGGATGATGGAATGAGAATAGCCAGATAGTGCTGTCTTTCCCTCACTTCCAGCTTTAGCGACTTGCCCTCTTGTCATCTTCTGAACAACCTGGCTTTCTCTCCTCTCTTTGCTAACTGTAAAGCCCAAGCCTCAAGAAAGGAATATCTTGAAATAAACCAACCTGCCAAATGTTCTTTTATCGAACACGGAGCCTGCCATCTGTTCGTTGCTAAGCGGAAGTACAGATGGCACGAAGAGGGGAGAGGGTACGTTTGAAAAGGCAACTTTGCTCCGCAGCATTATCCGAAAGCCAAAAGGCAGCAGGAGAAAGCGATTAAACATTTGCTCAACTCCAATGGTGAGAAAGAACAAATCTATAAACAGAAGTGACCGGAGTCTATACCTTTCAACCCCACACCAATCTCATCACAGATTCAGGTGATCCTTTGGTCCCCCAGGGATTTGTTAAGGGTTTATCTGCTCTGTTAATATTTTGCTAGCTGGGGTAGTCCTGGGATGAGAGAGACAGGCTAAACTGATTGGCTTGTGAGAGCTTAGCCATGTGCAATTGTACTGACTAATCTACGGGTTCTTCCTCCCAGCCCCACCCACCAAATACTGAAGATTCTCTATCCCACCCATTGTGATGTCATAAAGCTCCTGTTGAACTGACACAGCTGGCCAGGTTCACAATGTATACAAAGCCATTGCATGATGCAGTTGCTATATGAATCCAGCCACAGCTGTTGCAAAACATGCTTTATAAGTTAGCATTTTATGTCTGAATCCACCTGCAGCTTATTCAACAAGCTCTGGAATGATACTGTGTTTCTCTGAAAATAAGACAGGGTCTTATTTTCTTTTAACCCCTGAAATAAGCACTTGGCCTTATTTTTTGGGAGGTCTTATTATTTTTGAGGTGCAGGAGGTGGCGAGCGAGGTCACTCATAGCTGCTGCTGTGATGCAATATTTTCAGGGGGGCTTATTTTCAGGGAAGGGCTTATTTTAGCACATGCGCTCAAAAGCCTGACTGGGCTTATTATCCGGGGGGGTCTTATTTTCAGGGGGAAAGGGTAGACTATGAAAGCCCAAACTTGAAGACATAATACGGAAGAAACAAATTGTGGCGGTTACTTATTTCTTCTAGCACTTCTTAACAGGTGTCTTGATACGAGTTCCTTAGTAAAAGAATACTTCCTGACAATCAGATCTGCACAAGGGTAGAAATACAGATAGCCCTTGACTTACAACAGTTCATTTAGTGACCATTCAAAGTAACAACGGCATTGAAAAAAGTGACATGACCATTTTTCATGCTTACGACCACTGCAGCATCCCTATGGCCAGATGATCAAAATTCAGATGATTGGCAACTGGTTCATATTTATGATGGTCATGTGATCCCCTTTAGTGACCTTTGGAAGAGCAAAGTCAATAGGGAAGTCTGATTCACTTAACAACCATGTTACTAACTTAACAACTGCAGTGATTAAGAATTGTACCATTTAGCAAAAGGAATTTGGGAGTCAATTTTGACCTTAAGTCAACCTGTAAAGATTGTGGGGTTCCCCCAATTCTAGCTATTTTTTTAATAAAAAGGCAAATAGCCACTTCTTAAAGGTAAAGGTTCCCCTCACACATATGTGCTAGTCATTCCTGACTTTAGAGGGTGGTGCTCATCTTCATTTCAAAGATAAAGAGCCAGCACTGTCCAAAGATGTCTCCATGGTCATGTGGCTGGCATGACTAAATACCAAAGGCACATAGAACATTGTTACCTTCCCACCAAAGGTGGTCCCTATTTTTCTACTTGCATTTTTAAATGCTTTAGAATTGCTACGTTGGCAGAAGCTGGGACAAGTAATGGGAGCTCACTCCATTCCGCAGTACTAGGGATTTGAACCGTCGAACTGCCGACTGTTTTGATCGACAAGCTCAGTGTCTTAGCCACTGAGCCATCGCATCCCTCTAGCCACTTCTTATATAAGATTAAATTTTTATTCTTGTACATAGCGGATGGTCAAACTGAATGCTCTTTTTGATCTCTTCCCATTCTACTACTTTGTGGATCTCCAGGTTATCCAGTCTTTTTTTTTTAAGTCCTTAGGCACATGTTTGATTTTCTAGATAAATATTGCAGGGTGTGATCTTGACATATTCTTAAATCAGCTGCTTGGGGGGGGAAAGGGGGAGTGGGTGTTGTTGAGCTTGAAATGCTCCTCTGTTGCTCTTGCCTCCTTGTACAAGCCATAAAATGGAGAGCTCTTGGCTTTCTCCCTAGATGACAGAAGAAAGCCATTGAGAAAAGCACTTTTGTGGAAGCTTTGGCAGGACAAGGACAGCGGGAAATACTGCAGTAGCTGTGCTAAATGCTCTTTCTTTCCTAATTCAACCACTACTAATGGTGATTAAGTTGTCATCACAGAAGCCATCAGTATGGGAGTATTAAAAAAAAGTCAAGACAGCAGTTGGGGCTCCTCAACTGAACCCCTGGCTTTTCTGCAGATGTGTCGACGTCACTAGCATGTCTAAGGGAGTAGTAAGGCTCCTATTGCATGGGTACAGCTGCCTTCTTAATCCTTTTGACCATTTGGGGAGAGGGATTTCATTCAGTCTTATGTAGTGGCCCAAGGCTTGCAGCAACAATGGGTGTCTAGCCCCATACATAAAAGGCACTAGAACAAAGCAAAATAAACCAGGCCAAATCAAACAGTCAGTCAGTCATTCAATCAATCAACCAATCAATAAATCGAATGCGTCCCTAATTTACAGCATCATTGATGTGTGTGTCTGTGAGAGAGGGGGGTAGAAATAGATGGGTAGATGGATGGATGGGTGGATGGATGGATGGATAGAGATAGATAGATAGATAGATAGATAGATAGATAGATAGATGGATGGATGGATGGATGGATGGATGGATGGATGGATGGATGGATGGATGGATGGATGGATGGATGGATGGAGATAGGTAGGTAGGTAGGTAGGTAGGCAGGCAGGCAGGCAGACAGACAGACAGACAGACAGACGGACAGATATAGAGATAGATAGATGATAGATGATAGATAGATAGATGATAGATAGATAGATAGATAGATAGATAGATAGATAGATAGATAGATAGATAGATAGATAGATAGATAGATAGATAGATAGATAGATAGATAGAGTGCAGAGATGGGTTGCTGCCAGTTTGGCCTGGATAGTAGCGGCAGTGGGAGGCTCTGGTAGAAGCAGCAATGGGAGGATCCTCCAACCAACCTGGATGCTTCTACACATGTGCAGAAGGGTTGCACACGTGAGGGAGGGTCCCTGAACCAGTAGTAAAACTATTAGCAACCCACCTCTCTGATACAGTGGTGGGTTTACATTATTTTTACTACCAGTTTGCTCATGTATGCTGACATGTGACATTTCTGCACAGAAGCATCTGGGCAGGTGGGCGGAGCCTCCCACCACCACTACTACCAGTTCGCTTGATCCAGGCCGAACTGGGAGTAACCCACCTTTGGATGGATGGATAGATGAATAGATGGATGAGAGAGAGAAAGTAAGAGAGAGATGTAGGTAGGTAGGTAGATGGATGGATAGGTAGATAAGATAGGTAGACAGATGATAGCTTTGTCTTGATATTGAGATGCTTATGCTTTTTATTTATGTTATTGACTGAGTTTTAATCTAAATATATCCTTTACCATGGTCATCTTTATATATTTGTTACTATCAGCTATTGTTAATCAAAAACATGTACACATTGTGATAATAAATATATCAGGAGTTAGCACTGTTCCACAGACATTAGCGACAAAATGAAAAACAGTCCTGAGCAATAGCTGTCACTCAACTTTCATCACTTTGGGGGATTATCCAGCTTTACAACTTCCTGGTGGCCATACTGACAATAGAGAATCAGCCCTACAAAATTATTCCAGTTGATTATCATGACAAACCCCCAAGTAAGATAAAAATCATTTTTCTCTTGCCCCTCTCTCTTTTTTCTCAACTTTTTCTTTTCTTGAGAAAGAAAGTGGGTTTTTTTTCATTTTTTTCTTTCTACAAGGAAATAAACTCTGGTTGTTAGTATTATCCAACCTTCAACAAGACTTGTTTTCTGGACTATCTCCTAAGATCTCTAATGGAAAATGATTTGAAATTCTGATATGTTTTTATTCTCTCTTCCATAATGTCACTGTTCATCTATTAAGATAAAGGTAAAGGCTTCCCCTCGCACATATGTACTAGTAATTCCTGACTCTAGGGGGCGCTACTCATCTCCGTTTCAAAGCTGAAGAGTGAGTGCTGTCTGAAGACATCTCCATGGTCATGTGGCCGGCATGACTGAACTCCAAAGTCATATGGAACACTGTTACCTTCCCAGCAAAGTGGTCCCTATTTTTGTACTTGCATTTTTACATGCTTTCAAAATTCTATGTGGGCAGAAGCTGGGTCAAATAACGGGAGCTCACTCAATTACGCGGCTCTAGGGATTCGAACCGCTGAACTGCTGACCTTCTGATCGACTAGCTCAGTGTCTTAGCCACTGAGCCACCATGGCCCTTCATCTATTACAGGACTCTAAACTCCAAAGTTTTTTTTTTGACAAGTCCAATGTTCTTCACCAAAAAGAAGCTGATACAATTTCCAATTCTATACAGTTGGTTTCAGAAGAAAACAATGACAGGTTTCTTTTTTTACTTGAAACTGAAACAGATTATGGTGTCTGCCCAGAGTTTAACTATTTTCTGATGATTTCTGGATAAATATAAACTGCATTCAGGCCTTCAATATCCCTTAGATCACAAGGGAGGAACAGCAGCTGAGACCCCCTTGAGACAGAGAAATATGCCAAGTCACATCAAATCAAATCCAATTTTATTTTGATCGTTGACCATAGATTTAAAGGCAACAAACACCATTAACAACACACAGCATAAGCAAACTTCAAATAATCACTGACCCTACTGACCAGTGCCTGATGGGTGTGGTATGCGCTCCAGAAAAACTTGGCAACTCTCAGATTTGTTTCATCATGCCCAACAGATTGAAGGCAGAGTAATATGAAATGTATCAGACTGACCTTGATATTTTATTTCAAAGGAAATAGATTCTCTGAACCAATAGCCTCAGAAGAGTTACACTGAAGCAAAACCCAGCCTTGTCGTTTCAATTGCCACCAAATTAGATGAGCATCACTTCTTTAAATATGTTAACTTCATGTATTTTCCTTGTGCAATGGCCAGACTAAAGGCACACTGAAACACTCAAATGATACCACTCTGAGAAATGCTGGAACAGTGAGCGGATATAGGTTTTTAGCTATCCTATTGCTACGACTCTGCATTATTATTATTTTTACAGCTTTTGAATTTTTATGTTTTGCATTGTGCATTGCCCGGAGTCCCTCTCTTGCGTGAGATGGGTGGTCTCCTAATCTGATCAAATAAAATAAAAATAAATAAACAGACTGATTTTGTCATTGCGCTCTGATCAATGTCAAGGATCCTTGAGCTAATCTTCAGTTTTGTATATTCAAAAATTGTGCTTATCACATCTAATAACTGGTCAGTCCTAGAGGAGATCAACCTTGATGGCTCTTTAGAAGGCCAGATCCTGAAGATGAAACTCAAGTACTTTGGCCACCAAATGAGAAGGAAGGACTCACTGGAGAAGAGCCTAATGCTGGGAAAGACTGAGAGCAAAAGAAGAAGGGGACGACAGAGAATGAGGTGGCTGGATGGAGTCACCGAAGCAGTCAGTGTGAGCTTAAATGGACTCCAAGGGATGGTAGAGGATAGGAAGGCCTGGACGAACGTTGTCCATGGGGTTGTGATGTGTCAGATACAACTTCGCAACTCACAACAAGAACACATCTAATAAATGGAAAACATCCCGGAACAATTTATTATCCAAATTTTCTTTTCCAGAGTGAAACAAGTTTTTTTTTTCTTCCCAAAACTACAGGAGCCAATATTTCAACCTATTTAGCTCTCATCAGCTAGCCATACTCTTACTGGAATCCCAATAAGGTGATGAGTGCTAAATAGCTTGAAATAGATCTATACTAGTCTCCCTTCATTTATTTATCAGCAAAAAAAATTGAACATAAAATGGTTTCGGCCTGAAAGGCAGTGTTTATTTATTTAGCATATCAAGATGTTATATTAGCCAGGAGACTACAGTGTTAATACAAAGTAGTTGTTTGGCTGTCGACAATGGCTAGTCCATTCAGTTATGCTTGTGCACTATCCAGAGTGTCCCAAAAGGGGAAAACTAGCTCCACACTCAGAAAAGTTCAACGGCAGTCTGTATTGGTGGCTTTTCCAACCACTCATGTCACTTTGTATTCAGCCAGGTCTAGCACTGGTTGAATTCATATTACTGCTCGAAGCACCATATTTTCTCCATTGAAATGGTACCTATTACATGTTACTTACATGTAACATGTTTTCGAACTGCTAGGTTGGCAGAAGCTGAGGCGAATAACGGGCGCTCACACCATCACGCAATGCTAGGACTTGAACCGCTGGAGTACAAACCTACTCCAGTGCCTTTTAAGCCATCGAGCCACTACACCTCTCTTAAACAGCTGACTTCAAGAGGAAACAGATGTGGAAGAAAGATTTCTGAAATGTTATTGGGCTGATTTCAGATAAGTAACTTTTTATATGGTCCCAATAATGGTTCATACAACAATTGGACATAAGATTGGTCTTTAAAGAACTTGATTGATATGGGAAAAATTGGGCCTCTTTATGCTGGAAGAAAGATTGAATGACATCTTCTGTCCTTTGAGCACTTTGCAGAGTATAAGTCAAATGTACATTGCAAGATACTGATGATTGGAGAATAACCCCAAAGTACTTGAAACATTTGACTTGTTCCAGACAGAAAAAAAGAGCTTAAGGCTCTACTCAAACTTATTGGAGTTTGTGAAAGGATAATAGCATCATCGGCATACAAGAACATGAAGACAACTTTGGCAAGTGATCATTTGAGAGAAGAAATCTGTTTTGCTTCTTTCTGTTTCTCCAGTCTAGATATAACTTTCCTACATCCCAGATCAACATGATTTAATTTTAAAAAAAAGTTACATACATGGAACACAATTTGAGCACACCCTTTCCCTTCTGTACACATTTTTGTGTGCAATATTCTCGACTTGACTTTTGTAAGCCGCTTTCCTAATATGTACATATATATTCAGAAGCAATTGTAGAATAACACAGCAAGATTCAGATGTACGTATTTCGTAAGTTATTGGTTTGTGGTTATGGTAACATACTCAAGAGGGCCAATTTAAGAAAAGTCCATTTAAGAGAATATTTGTAGCTCGGGGTTGAAGTGAGGAGTACTTGGTGCTCTCTGAGTGCTCTGACGATGTTACCTAATCTGGGTAATGAAATGTCAGCAAGAAAACAATCAAGCTCAGAGAACACCAAGGATCCCTCAAAGTTCAATTTAAAATGCAAATCACATGCACTGAATTCTCATTCCTAGATCCAACTTTCTGTCGAACTGTTAGGTGGGCAGGAGCAGGGGCAAGTAGCAATAGCAATAGCAGTTAGACTTATATACCGCTTCATAGGGCTTTCAGCCCTCTCTAAGCGGTTTACAGAGTCAGCATATTGCCCCCAACAACAATCTGGGTCCTCATTTTACCCACCTCAGAAGGATGGAAGGCTGAGTCAACCCTGAGCCGGTGAGATTTGAACAGCCGAACTGCAGAACTGCAGTCAGCTGAAGTAGCCTGCAGTGCTGCATTTAACCACTGCGCCACCTCGGCTCAAGTAATGGGATGTCAGGCATACCTCCATCAATAACCAAGAAAGAAAACTCTCAACTCCATTGTTCATGGAATTAAAATACTTTTACCGGTTATGAAAAGATAGCAATGAAAGTAAAGCAAGATCTGAGCCAGAAAGGCACGAACAAGTACATATCAAATGATAACCCAGCCCCCTCCCTCCAACGACACCACCCCAGTGTCCAATCTGCAACTCCCTTAGGTGTCATGTGGATTGCATCTCCAAAAGGCATCATCATATTGGTATGGAGGCTGGTTGGCCTTCACCAGGACCAAACACTGGCCACCAGCATGCACAGAAGATAGTGAGAAGAAAACTCCCTTTTCCATATCATCTCCTGTACCATTTATTCCCATCCCAAATACCATGCCCCACCCTCCCTGTTTCTATGGCAGCCAATAGCAAGTAAGCGAAGCAGAGGCTGACATGGGAGCTCACCCCATTGTATGACATTTGGGTCTCAAACTCAGGCTGTTTCCAGCCCACACATGCCTGCGCGCGCGCACACACACACACACACACACACAAATGCAAATACAAAATTTCAGTAAGGGCTTTTCCACACTTCAATCTAAAGCTGCTTGTCTCCCATATGTAAAGCAGATGTAAATAAAGCTGGCCCAGCAAGAACCTTTATGGATTTCACCCTCTTCTGCCACTTGGCCTACAGTAGTCATCTGGTATTCTGTCTGATCTAAAACCACAGTGCTGACCAATCTGAGCTCCATATTGATTCATAGCAGGTGTCAGGTCTGCAGCCGGTTCCTTTTAGGATCTTTGGCCTGCCACACTATTATTTTGGAATTGGGAGAGGAAATAGTAAGGAGTAGAATGTGCTGTTATCAAAATAAAAAAAAAATCCTTTCTAGAAGCCCAAGGTCCTCTTTTGCCTCTGCACCTCTGAGCCTGTCCAGAACTGGATGGGTGGAACTGCCAGCGTGGCAGTGGAAGATTGGAACATGTGATGGACTTGTGGGTGTGGGGGCAAGATCATTAACGTTCAACTGGGGGGAAAACCCAAGAGGCTTTCAGATTCAGGTTTTCCACAGATGTGCCAACATGTCTCTCTTAATAAATTGGAAGTTTGAGAAAAGTTCTGCCTTGGACTCTGATTTAATTTTGGATCAGAGGTGGGTTCCTACCAGTTCGCACCAGTTCGGTAGAACCGGTTCGTCAGATCTACTGAACCGGTTAGAAGAGGTTCCACCAGTGGACCCGGAAAGCAGGCCAGAAGAGGTTCCAAATTTTTTTGAAACCCACCACTGTTTTGGATGATATTTCAACACTCCATTTTGAGCACACATCTGCAAATGTCTTGGTTTTCCCTTTTTCCAGAATCTTCCTTCCTTCATTCTAGAAGCATGTCTTGACTGGATAAAAAAATGAACAAGTAATTCTAATAGCTTCACTCTAGAAGCACATGCAGGATGGTGGAGTTTGTTGTTGTTCTTATTTTATTTTTTTGCTTGGGCCTTAAGCAACCTGCCTTCATTATTAGAGTCTCTTGACTAGACTGGTGGTTATGTCAATTAGGTACCAAGTGGCTTACCTTGGCTGGTAGCAAAATCAGTGTGTTCTCATAGATCCTCTATATGATAATTTATGCATCTATGAACTTTATGCCAATAATTACTGCATGTGTTATATGATGATTTCATAAAATTACATGGCGCTGTAAAATAACTGCACATGATGTATTTAATTTTCAACTTATATCGACCAAAAAAAATGGAAGGAGCTACCATAATCATTATTTTCAATTTTATATACTTAAGTGGTTGTATGAAAAAGAGAGAGAGAAACCCCTTCCAAATTACATAGTTCTAATGTGTTAATGGTAGCATAACATGTCATTACATTATGCAACATAATTTCAAGGATATTATAGATGGCTAGCCTTTAGAAATTTCTTGTCCTTATTAGATGGTATTCATATTTCAAGCCACAGTTTGCTTAATGCACCTATTTAACCTTGCTATTCCTACTTACCCCTGTAGACTCTTGCAGAAGTTCACATCCAAGACCAGAACCATTTACTGGAATGCTAACTGAAAATTAACAGGGCTTCATTTCCTTTCACTGAATGCATGCTATTCAACTCAGAGAAATTAAGGTCCCTTAAATAGACATTTAGTCCTTGTTGAGGGAGTGTCTCATTCAACATCCAAGAAAGGAAACCCCCAACGCCAATTAGTTAGAGAAAAGATACTTTTGCTGGATATGAAAAGAAAAATGATACTTGTACATATCAAACATTTCCCTCCCCCTCATTACCTTGGCCCAATGTCCAATCTTCAACCCCCAAGGGTGTCATGTGCGGTGCATCTTCAGGTGGCCTCATTCACCTGGTATGCAGAGACAGTTGGCCTTGACCAAATCCAAACATGAGCCTTCAGCATGCACAGAAGATGGTGAGAACAACACTCCCTTTTTTGAGTTGTGTCCACCCGCATGCTTCCCCTCCCAAATACCATGTGCCCCCTCCCTTCCCGTTACTATGGCAGCTGATAGCAAGCAAGCGAGATGGAGTCTGACAGGTAGTTTGTACAAAGAGCTTTGTTCCTGAGAGCAATCCACCTTTTTGGTAACGATTCCTTGAGTCACTCCATAGTTGTTCAAAAGCGACATCCAGCTAGAACTACATGAGTATATAATTTCATTTATTATAAGTAGTATTATCCATTAGACACAACTTGGCGACTTAGATGTAAGTCATAACTAAAGAGCATTCATCCATTGCCTCTAGATTTTAAGAGAAATGTGTTTGTTTTCCCTAATTTTTGTCCAGAAATCTAGCTGGTATTTGGTATTAGCATTCTGTAATGGGTGCTCTCTGACTTTTGCAGTTTAATCTTTTATTATTGGTTTTAAAAGTTTCTTTTGTTGGTGATGTATTTCTTGGAAGCAAAAGGGTTTGGATGGGGATGCCTAAAAGGTGACATACAATATTTGAAATCAACAAATAAATATAAACAAATGGCATGTTTAAGGTCTCTGGGTACCTGCGGATCCAGGATATGAATTTGGATCTAGATCGCATTATGTTCAGAGCTGAAAATGATACTTCCTTCACCCTTCCGTTCTTACCTCTTCTTAGCCCTAAGGATATTGAGTAAACCAGCTCTTATATGTCCTCATTAGTTCATTTTCCAATCCAGGATTGGCAAAATAAGGAAGGATCGGGTTGCAGGTCAAGATATCTTCTGTAGGCAACAGTATTAGCTGGCTCTCAGAAAGACCAGCAAAGAAGGAGAGTAGCTGATCTTCTGTGCAACTCTGAAGGTTGGGAGGGAAAGAAAGCAGGAGGTGATAGGTCAGTTGCAATCATGGAGAAGGGGAAGAATCAGAAGAGAAAGCAGTGGCAGGGATTTGGCCCTCTGAAAACCACATAGATTATTATATGTAGCTTAAGGTTATCTTCCGATTAAAGAAAGAAACGATTCGGAAAAAAGTTTCCCCTCCTACCATCACCTCAGAAGAATGTAGGGAAAGAGTGACCATGACAATGCAATATGTACAGAGGTGGGCTTCAAAAATTTCAGCAACGGATTCCCTGCCCTGTTGCTGGGTGAGTGTGACCATGGTAGGTGTGGCCTAGTTGGCTTCCTGCACCACAGCAGGGAGGGGTGGCATTTTCACCCACTCCAGGCTCTGGAGGCTTTCCTTAAGCCTCCAGGAGGATGAAAACAGCCTTGCCCGAGCCCGGAGGCTACCTGGAGGCCAGAAGCGGACCCATTTCTGGCCTTCTAGAGACTCAGGGATTTGGGGGTTTGCTGAACTGCACAGAATCTTTGCTAGATGATCACCCGAACCCAGGGGAACATGGAGCAGCCCACCCCTGAATATGTATAAAACTATATTATTTCTAGCCAGGAAAAAAAAGAAAACCATGAAGGAGGCCCAACTTGCTTGACCAATATATTAAAAAAGCAGAATATTTGTAGGTCAGGGTTGACATGAGGGGTCCTTGGTATTTTGTGAGCTTGCTCATTTTCTTTCAGATGTTTCATTACCCAAATTAGGTAACACCATGAGTGCTCGTCACTAACAAAATAAGGGGGAGTGCTAGTCACTAGCATTGATGATGATGTTACCTAATTTGGGTAGTGAAACATCTGCAAGAAAACAAGCAAGCTCAGAGAGCACCAAGGACCACTCATAATCAATATATTACTTGTATGTCTTCATATAAATATAACTAATTACCATTTATTTATGATTGTCCTTCCTTTCTATTGGGGCCATCTACAAATTTTAATCCATTTTGAGTTAGTTTCCCACCACCACCACCACCTAAGGTCACTAATGAATATGGTGAAATAATGTTAAGCTCAATTCCTAATGACCATTCCTGGTTCATTGAGACAACTACATTTATAATTTCCAGCAGGGGGTCCTGTGGAGAATGAGTGTGCAAGATTGGGGTGGCAAAATTACAATAGGAGCCCCACCTTGTATACATGCTGGTGATAGAAACATACAAAGTGTGACTTGAATCACAACACTACAGTCATCACCTCGCAGGTTTTTGACCTCCGCCCACCCCTCCAGGCCCTCACTGGGTATGCTCCTTCCTTGTTATTTTATTTGCCAGTAGATTTCAGTGTTACTACTGACTATGATCTAATCCAGACAAAAATAAATCTCCACGGCTGAATGAATTTCACAAATCTCACCCCATCTCGTATAAAAAGCGACAGTAATAGCCAAATGAGCTACCTGTCATCTGCTTCATTTCTCAATTAGGGCTGACAACTGTTGTGTTATTCCAAAGCAGGCAGTGCTTCATAATAGTTTGGTGGCTTGCTCTGAACAAAGTCCAGCAAACATTTAACAGTTTTGAAACCCCAGAGGAATTAATTCTGAATAGACAACACTCGCTTCCGTTTGCTCATTCAGAGATGCGGATTCCAAATGGGCAGGTAGCAGTTTTCTATCTAGCATGATACAAATACTCTTACAGAAGAGGCTCAAAATAGCAGAATCAGAGCAAGCAAATATATAAATTTGAAAGGAGCATACACAGACCTACACACTGTGCTTTGTTGAGAAATCCATCCATACACATGAGGTTTTCCTGCAACACTTGTGCCATATTTGTATTTCTGCTGGCAAACCATCTGGTATCATCCAAGCACATGAGGATAAAATTTGGTCATGATGTTGCCAGGACATGGAAATACCCTGTGCATGTCATCATTTTTTGCATCACTGTAGCTTAATGATAAAGATGCTGGTTTATAAAGCAGGAGACTATGAGGTCTAGTACTACTTTAGCCATGAAAGCCGGTTGGGTAACTTTGGGCCAGTCGCGCTCTCTCAACGCAATTTACCTCACAGGGTGGTTTGTTGTGGAGAAAATAGGAGACATGTTTGCCACACTGAATTTTTTATCAAGTAATATCAATATATTTACCATATGAAAAATTATAATAGGTGCATTCACTTCCACTCCCATTTCTCATGATTGTTTGATAGCATTTTAATATTGTAATTATTTTTCAGTGCAAGCTGACAAATAATTTTGATTTTGTGGGCTCTTGTGAGGGTCTTGGGTTCACACTTTGAGAATCACTGATCTAGATGATAAGCTAGTGACAAAGGATCAGTTACTCCTCACAAGGACCAATAAAAATATGGTAGGTAATGCATATCAAGAGGTTGATCATGGCACCTTTCGACTGAATCCAGAGGGGCTGCCAGATGCAACACTCACAAGCAATGGCTTCGCTATTGTAAAAAGAAATGGGGATATTGTTATAACTTGGACCTATTAAACTGCTCAAAGAAAAATTAGAATTAAATCAGCTCATAAAGTTCATGAATCTTCATTGTATCCAATAACCTAAATAGTTTTCTAAGATTGTCAGTCAAAATTTACTTCAAAGTTTAGAAGTAAACAAACCAACAGAATCACAAACTTGCTATACTACAAACATTATCTTGAGAGTAAGTCCTACTAAACCAAATATTTGCTTCTGAAAAAAGTTATAAAAAGACTGCACAGAAGATTGCAGTTACCCATAGTTAGGTGAAAGCTAATTCTGCTAAACTCAGTACAGTTCAGTTCTGAGTAATCATGTATAAAATTATCCTTTCATTAGAGAGGAGGGAAAAGAAACCCACTAGCTATTGTTTCAGACATTAGTACAATTGGATAAGCTTGGAAAATAATCGTTTTGTAATTACCGTAATAAGATATTCTAGGATATAGACATATAACCTGCGAGGATCCTTGTTTCTCTATAAAGTTGCTTTCTTGTAGATGTTTCATTACCAAATTAGGTAACATTATAAATGCTACTAAATATATAACCTTTTGGAAGCTGAAGATCAGCCTCCAAAACGTAGGTGAGATGAGAATACAGAGGTATGTCAGGCCTGAAATGAAATATAATCTGCTTTGAATCCAGTTAAAATTATATTAAATAGATTTAACCAGCAAAATGCTCCTAAAAATTTTAAGTTGCTGATACATTTTGGAAAGCTTTGGAAAGAAAACATTCCTCGGGTTTTGCTGTCCTAGGGGTCCAAGATGCACATTTCAGGCAAATAGTGAAAAGGTTCACTATTCAGAGAGTTTTGATGTATAAAATAGTAACTGAATTAAGGGTCAAAAAAGATGGATGTGTCCATAATTTGATTTGAAAGTGATCAGAAGCTTGAACAGTTCCATACTAAGAAATCTGTGGAAACCAGGCACCATGACAAATGCTTTGAGACCATTTCCCCCCTAGCATTTAAGTTGGTGGACATTTTCCAGCTCATTCCAATATTTATGAATAATGCACTACATTCTTTTAAATGCTTTCCCACTCCCACACTTTCACTCCCAATCTTAATTATAAAGGAATAATAATTATAGTAATTAGCATCTGCCCTTCTATCTCATCGCTCATCAGATAGCCTCAACATCTACAGCATTTAACGAGTGGCACGTAGGGTTTGATATATAAGGGGGCTGTGGATGTCGAATTCAATATGCTAACTGACAGCTCAGTTACTGAAACATTGTCTCAGACTACAGGCTGCCAACTCTTTCATATCAAAGTAATGCCATAATACTACACACGGATGAACACAAAAGACATCTACAGGGGAGATCATAGTTCAAAAAGTATATATGTGTGCATATGTGACCTCTGGCATCTCCCTACCCTAGCCATAAAAGATATGGATTAATACAAAAAAATTCATAGAGTTGGGGTGGTTCTCTTAGATAAAACGTGGACAAGCCACAATTCATAGGATGTGTCCCGTCAACTTGTCATACATACGTATCTCAAAGAACTCTAATGAAATTTGGTGGCAAATTGCAAGGGTGCAATTATTCCAAGTTGAAAGGAAAGGGTGCAGCATACAGACAATCCTCTTTGGCCAACTGCCTTGTATGGCAACCATTCGCAATGGCGACTGTGATATGTCCAATCCTCACATTTACAACATTTGCAGGTCTGTAAAGCAAAGGGAAGTTAAATTAAGATCATCAGTACAGTCACGGATTCACTTAGCAATCACCATGGTTCACGACGCAGATGTCATCCACAATCATGGTTGTGAAACAAGGACCAGTGATGTTGATGGAGATTCTCAGTCATCCAGGTCATGGTTGTCCCAAAGGTGCTTTTTTCAAGAGGCAACTGGACTTTCTGGTTTTACAAGATTTTGCTTCTCATCTAAGAAGCTTCTTAAGCTCTGACTGGATGGTGGAGAATGGAAGGATTTATACTCCTTGCAGACCGCTGGTCATTTGCATTCTTTTAAAGAGTTGTTGAGGCCACTTGGAAAAGTAGTGCAAATGGATGTGGAGCCTTCTTGGAACTGTTGAAAGAACTGTCTTGTATACTGGAGATAGACGATGTCGTATCCCTCCCCCTCCTTTGAGAGAGGGCTGAAGCTGAAGAGGTTTCTTGAATGGGAAGTGAAACATCTTCAAAGAAAAAAAACAGAAGGTCCAGTTGCCTTCTGAAAAAGCACCTTTGGAAGGACTACTGATGCCTTCTTTACACTAAACATCCTATTTTTTCTCAACTGATTCATACAAAAAAAAAATTCATCCCAAAACCTTCTTATGACCTAATCACTGCTACTTTCCTTAAGTCCTGTGCTCCAACTTAGACTACACTAGGTCTGACCTCAAAGTGAGGAGGTAAGGATGGATAGATCTGCGAAGATTTATGCACAAGTATATATTAAATAAACCAAAAGCTTTATTCATGAAATTCATGCCTTTCTGTGGAACAGCACAAATACGAAATAGGCTTTTAACCTTGCCCTTTTTCTTCTTCCACTGAAATCTGTATCCTTTTGAGATGCTTTCTATTTACTGTTTTATTTTCGTATTCATCATTTGATTTTCATATTCTTGACTTCTGTTTTTTATTGAGATTTTATTTTTGTTATATGTATACCTTGACAATGGGTCAGTATTATATTTATCATTGTTGGCTGAAAATGTAGGCACATTATGTGATTTGCTCTTGGTTTAATACGGCTGTGTTAATTTATCTGACCTGAAGAATGTTATGCTGCCCATTATTCAATTGCCTTAGAAGCTTGAAAAAATGTATTGTTATAATGCAGGAGTTTTGGTGGTGAGCCTTTTATTGTTCTTGTAATTTTATTTATGCATTGTATTTGACAGCTTACCCCTCAAACATCTTTAGGTGCATTTTCACTGGTCATTTTGGTCAAGGTTCCCTTGCCTTGTACAGGTAGTCCTTGACTTACAACCATTCATTTAGTGACCATTCAATGTTAGAATGGCTGTTGTGGTCCTCTGCCAGCCTGTGGAGCTGGCAGCAGAGTTGGACAGTGAAGTGGTTGTGGAGGATCATGGGTCAGTCCTGGAGTCTGGAGAAGGCTCGGATGAGGGCTTTGTGTCCGAGGCAGAGAGGGGGCCAAGGCCACCTGCTAGTGATGTGCTGCCTTGGAGCCTCCAGAGTCGGAGGCAGAGGAACAGGGGGAGCCTGTTCTCAGTGCACGCATGCGCAGAGCTGCCAGAAGGCAAGAACAGTTAAGACAAAAGGGGTGACTCAGGAGTAAGGCTTGGAGATGATTGGCCCCTCCCATAAGACATAGAGGAGGAACAAAGGCACATGAGCCTTTGCAGAAAGCAACTTTGTTCATGCTGGTAGGTTTAAATTCTGAAGCTCCTTTTTGACTCTGTGCTCCATGTGACCTTGCAAAGCTAATTGTGAATTAGGTCTTTGGCAGTGTTTCAAGGGAGATAAAGGTGGGTGCTTATCAGCCTTATCCCAAAAGACTGTGGCAGACTTCTGTCAGACTCTTTACAAACTATTTGTGACTCATTATGGGCTGTGAATGAACATAATTCACAACTGTTGAAATAAATAGAGGGTTTTTGGGACTAAGTGTCTGCTTTTTACTGCATCAGGAAGCCTAGGTCAGAACAATGGCACTTGAAAAAAAAGGACTTATGACTGATTTTTCACACTAATGGCCATTGCAGCATCCCCACGGGTCACATGATCAAATTCGATTGCCTGACAACTCGTTCATATTGATGATGGTTGTGGTGTCCTGGGGTCATGTGATCCCCTTTTGTGACCTTCTGACAAGCAAAGTTAATGGGGAAGCCAGATTCACTTAATAACCATGTCACTAACTTAATAATTGCAGTGACTCTGGAGAAAAAAGCTCTCCAAAAGTTGAGAAAGATGTGAGTATAAAATATTAAATTTTGGCAAAGGTATCAGAATCACCATTATGCTTTGAAATTTCTGTATAGTATTCTCTTGGGATAGTTTTTATTAGATTACAATAAAGTACCATAAGAATTTTTAAAAGGAAACCGAGAAAAGTCATCTCCTTTTGAAGATGAAGTATATGCTTAGCACACTAGGCTGGAAAAATTGAGGAACTAAAATTATTGCGGAGGGGGGGAACCCCCCCCCCACAAAGTTAGTTGCTTTTAAGTCTCATTCATTTTAATGGATACATTCAGCTTGATCTTAAGAGGCTGGTCTTATCCATATTAACTTAGAAAGGAAGTTCCACTGAATTCCATTTACTTTTAAATGAAAATCTGTGATATTGGGCAATATATTATTCTCATTAGAATCCATGGGACTTTCAAAGATCCCATCCAGTCCCCATGATCAGAAGTAACTCTGCGGAAATCTGTTCTCTGTTTTTCTTTTATTTCTCTAAAAGTAGCTTCTGTTTTTCAGCCTCATTCTCAGACTGATTTATGGAGAGAGGGAATGTCATGTTTCTGAGTGTACATACTTGTATCAAGATATTGGAAGATGAGATTGTATCATTATTTTCTTCTTCTTCTTCTTCTTCTTCTTCTTCTTCCTCCTCCTCCTCCTCCTCCTCCTCCTCCTCTTCCTCCTCCCCCTCCTCCTTGTTACTGCCCTGTCTGAACTGAAAAAGACTTTTGTAAACTCTCTAGATGTCTCCCTAAAAATTTAATTGAAGAGTAGGCACCCAGGAAAACTGCAATGTGTAGAAAATAATAGTACAGCATGAAATGCTCCAATCTTCGCTACCGGTTCGGAACTGAGAGTGCATGCTCATGTGTGGCACTTCTGCACATGCACAGAAACTTCTGCGCATGTGCAGAGCATCTGTGATGACGTCTGGGCAGGTGAGCAGAGCCTCACAAGGCTTTCTTTTCCATCGTCTCCTTGTTTGTCTTGTAACAAGAGTAAGCTTCAGAATCCTCACAGAAGGGTTCCAATTACATATTCTTCCTTACCATAAAAATGAAGACAATTTCTTTCCCATCACATTGAAAGATGATGATTCAGAAGTAATATTAGGTATTGGAGAAATTAGGAGCACCACTCTATAGCCCAATCTGAGAAGATTGCATGTCAGAATCGATCCTAGGCCATGGGATTGATAAACTTACTAGTGTTCCAGGAGACTTCGATCTATGTTACATCTGTAACATAGAAACTTCACCTGGCTACTTTCCACAAAGTTAGCTTTCTTGTGCTGAGTTTGTATGCCATTCCTGTGGAACATACTGATCCCTTTTATGTTATGCAACAGTTCAATGAGTAGAAAGTGAGGGACTTAAAAGTTGAGACAAGAATGAGTGAAAGGAATTGTTCTCACAAAATTTATTTTTAAAAGAGCCACCACTGATGGCAATCTGGCCCACACCAAGTTCCTTATTTAGTGCTCTTCAAGGTCAACGGGTTATGTTCCAGTCATCCCAAGAGGGCTTTGAAGGAAAAAGAATGGCAGGAGTTTAACACTATCATTTGACAAGGCCTTCCGAAGTATAACGTGGCCTTGCTCTTTGCAAAATTCCTTGTTATGTATTCTGAATTATGGATAACTCCTGTAATCCTGCCAAAATATCTGAATCAGGATTAAAAATAAAACATTCACTTGAAATGTGTGAATGATTTTGATTTGCTGATAATGCCTTGTGCCGTTGGAGTCACATTCGGTGTTGACTTGTAACACATTCCTTCCTTGAACTTCGATACTCTTAAAGTTCTCTTCAAACTTTTTAAGGAGAGGTTGCTACTAGCCGAATTGAATTTGTTTCCCAAAGCTGTGGAGATAACACAGGGCACAAACGAACGAGGGCTGTTTAATAATGTAGCTAACAAACGTGATTGCTCACAAAACTTTTCCTTCATTTGAAGGACTTAAGATTATGTTGAATGGTTTTAATTTCTGAGACAGCTCAAGCTAAATGAACTCACGTAGCATTTCCAAAAGCAGAGCTGTCAGCTTGGAGCTTCAGGAAAATCACACACTGAGAAATGTATGGCTGCTTGCAACCAGCTAGGCATTGTCAAATGAGCAAACAGCTGCCACATCCAATTGGTGCTTTGAGGATTGATGCTTCTGATCCCGGAGATTGCAGCGTGCCCACCAAATCATTTTTTTTTTGGTATCAACCAGACTTTCTGCTTCAGCTGACTTTCTGTTTCAGAAGCTTTTGATTAAAATCATAATAACAGGAAGCTGCCCTGCTACAAAGCCAAGCAGAAGCTTCTAATACTGTATTTATTTCAAAGAAAGTACATGGGTTCCTCTTGGCCCCAAAGCATTCTTACAAAACAACAATGTGAGGAACTAATTTCCTAGTGTTGATTTGAGTAAGTGCCCTCAGCACAGAAAAAAAGACAAAAGTAAGC
Organism: Thamnophis sirtalis; assembly: GCF_051295495.1. Classification (NCBI taxonomy): domain Eukaryota; kingdom Metazoa; phylum Chordata; class Lepidosauria; order Squamata; family Natricidae; genus Thamnophis; species Thamnophis sirtalis. Next base: position 28,799,350 of record NW_028261381.1, read on the forward strand.
ACCAGGGCAGAGAGCAGAACACCAATGGACACAAAGAATATTCTCACTTGTTTGGCTTCAGTGTAAATAGTTATTTATTTCCAGGTTGGGGGGAGGGGGTTGTGAACTTCTGGTGCAAATTGTGGTGAACCAGAAGTCTCCATGGGAGCAAAAATGGTACTGCAGTAAGATCAGTGGCTAGATTTTCTGGCCAGCAAAGTGAGAGCATATGCACCAAAGACAAATTCCTTGTGTGTCCAATAACACTTGGCCATTAAGAATAATATATCTTTCTAATGGTCATAGACCAGCAATAGACATCACTTTTTACAATATATCAAAACATAAATAACAAATACAATAGAAATAGTACTGACATTAATAGTGGATAACAACATCCCTGTTAAGAAAATACATGTTTTCAAATTGTTGGGTCATTCCCTAGTTTACGTGGGTAAAAAGCCGGTAAGTATGTGAGTAAATATAATGTTCCAAAAATTGTTAGACATAACTCCAACAAATTGGTACAAGTTGACAGCTATAATTCTGTATGTTTGGCCATTAAAGAATTCTATTCTATTCTATTCTATTCCATTCCATTCTATTCTAAAAGACATTGTGAAGTCACCCACTTGCACTCAGAGAACTGTTCCTCATGAGTCAACTACAGGAATTGAGGTTTCTTGTGAATGAGCGGAGTGACTGGGGATTGATGGATTTCCACCAAGGTCACAGCCACACTGTACCCTTATGAACATGAAGTCCTGCCAAACTTCATTTCTTAATCACTTTTGGAAATTGCTTATTAGCTGCTTTTCCGCTATTAACAACCTTTCAATTGACATGCAGTGGGTGATTTTCCTTTATTCCTTAATGAAGAAAGTTTTAAAGATAAGTTTAAGGCTATTTTTAAAAACATTTATTTTCAAAAATAAATAGCAAAAGGGTGACTAGAACATTGATTTTGGAAAGTTATCAATAATCTAAGGATCCAGATGCATTCGAAATAAGCAAAAGAAAAAAGAAAATAAGCTCTAGGACATTATTTAATCTTGTTAAAAATAAAGAGAATGAATGTAAAGTGAGTTTATTAGATCAAGATTAAACTATATATGCTATTTTTGGCAATCCTTAATGGACTACTACAAAGGTCACACTTGTTTTTTTTTGTAACATATTGGATTTTTGCCTTCATGCAGTTAGTTGCCAAAGCTTATTCTTGAGCTGCTAAAATAAACCCTTCAGTTTCTTTCTTTAATTCCTGATCTTAGTCAACTACATTGACTAAGGGGGGTTTTGTCAGTTTTTCCTTCTATATACTTCAAGTATTGACTATGCAATGACTTTTTATTCCAATTAACAAATCAGTTTTCATTTGTTTCTTTTCTATATTCAGCCTCCACCTTTGGTGCTTTCAAAAGCTTTCCTTGATTGATATTCCTGAAAGGTGGAACTATAAAAAAGGACATGGAATGGAGTGGAATGGAATGGAGGTATAGAAAATCATGACCTGGTCAAACAAGAACAATTGTACCTGACACACTAAATGTATGTACAATATTCTGCTCATCATTAATATTATTTATGAGTCATTATTGATTGAATTTCCAGGGGTTGCAAGCCAGACAAAGGACCTACAAACTCTTCTAGCCAAAATTACACATGATTCCACCCTTCTTGTCTACAAAGTCAAGTGATGTTCTGACAGATAATGTTCCTAAGGATATGAAGGTGATAATCTTCAGCGTCCACTCGTGTCTTCTTCTGTCTCATAAATGAGCTTTGATATAGTTTATCTTTGGCATCATTGCTGCCATTCTTGTTCAAGGAAGGAGGCTGTACCCATCCCAGGTTTAATCTCTGACTTGTTTTGTCCAAGCCAATTCAGTTGTTACCTAAAAGGCAAGGAAGATCATCATTCGTTTTCTCTAGATTCTTCTGATTTCTGCATCCCAAGTAGAAGCCTGTGCCTCTGTGCTCTGCTGATAATGTTTCTATCACTGTAATCACCACTCTGCCCCCCCCAAGTGGTTGTTTATACTCTTTGGAAGAGTGAAGTAGGCTCTCTTTCTATCCTCTTTTAATCATGCAGCAGTACCTATTCCTGAACTCTTGACAACAAAAGACACTTAATGACATCGACATTGTCTGTAGAACCATTGTGTGTTGCTTTAAGTGACCTATAAAATTCTGATCAGAGTGGTCTGGAAAAAAAGAGTGAAAGTTGAGGTTGATAGGGCCTCTCAGAAAGTAAGACAATATGGTGACTTTCTCCAAACAATGAGAGTCAGTGTTATTCTGTTTTGCATTAGGTGGAAATGATGACCTTTGACATTGACTGTTACATAGAATATTACTGCTTCTGAACAGGGAAACATTCATTTTCTCTCACTTCTCCATGATAGAATAAGCAAGGCCTCTGTACTCATTAGCTGGAGGAAGTTCAACACATTGATAATTAAAGGAAAAGACAAAAAAGAATAGGAAAAAAATAAAGATTTCTGAGTAAAGAATCTTCCTTTATTGTGGAAGACCACATATCTTATGAGTTAAAACAGATTAAATGTTTGGGAACACGACTCTATTAAGTATTGCTATTGGTTTTCCCAGTTGCAATACATGGCTGTGAAAGTTGGACCATAAGAAAGGCTAAGTGCCAAAGAACTGAGTCCTTTCAATTATGGTGCTGGAGAAGACTCCTGCGAGTCCCTTGGACTGCAAGGTGATCAAACCAGTCAGACCTAGAGGAGATCAACCCTGACTGCTCTTTAGAAGGCCAGATCCTGAGGATGAAACTCAAATACTCTGGCCATCAAATGAAAAGGAAGGACTCACTGGAGAAGAGCCTAATGCTGGGAAAGATTGAGGACAAAAGAAAAACGGGATGACAGAGAATGAGATGGCTGAATGGAATCACTGAAGCAATAGGCATGAGCTTAAATTGACTCTGGGCAATGGTAGAGGACAGGAAGGCCTGTTATCCATGGGGTCGCAACGGGTCGAACATGACTTCACAACTAACAACTCCCCAAAACTCTTGGAAGAATGGAAGTGTCCATCCCAATATAAAGTATCATTCACCAAACAATATGACAATCTTCTTCTTCTTGTGCCATTTCCGTCATCGGATGTTGGCAATCGTGTTGGTGATCCTATTTTTATCAACAGTCGCATGAAAAAGTGCTGCTTAGTTTTGTCCAAACCAGTCCCTTCAATTTTGAAGCTCTTCTTCTGCCTGGACCTCATTTGCCTTCAATCTTTCCCTGGAGGATTAAGTGAAGGATGCCGTATTTTTCTGGGTGTCGCATCACATGTCCAAAATATTCTAACTTTCACTTTTTAATGGTTTTGATTATTTCCCTTTGCTTTCCCAGATGGCTTATCACCTCCTCATTTCTGATTTTGTCAACCCAACTTATACATAACAGCTGCCTGTAAATCCACATTTCAAATGCTTCCAGTTTCTTCAAGTGGCTTTCTGTCCGTTTGACAATAAACAATTATTTTCATGGGTACCCCCAGTTTACAGAAATGCCCTGGTTAACTATTAGCCCATGAGCAGCATTTAGCACCTCCTTTTTTAAATCTTTGAATTCAAAGCAGTGCAAAGCTGCAATGCAATTCAATACATTAAAGGTGTAAACCCCATCGCAAAAACACTGCTAGCCAAAATGTTCTCCCATCACTGTAAATCAGTTCTGAATGACTCCATACAATTTGCATGTCGAGATGCGAGGGCAAAGAGATTTCAGTTACTTTGAGGTTTGGTTTTAAATTAACTCATCCATAGGTTACAATTGCGGAAACATCAAAAAAAAAATTCCGGCAAGATCTGTTTAAATCATTATTGCTGGGCAGGAGACAACAAAAAGAAGACATGTCCTTTGGTTGCTATCTAGGTATGCTGTGTAATTTATACTCCTGGAGCTTTGCTCTGGGATGCATCATTCTAGTAATTACAGCATCAGTAACTACTTTTTGTAACAGGAGGAAATGTCGGCTCTCTAAATGCTGCTGAACAACAAACTCCCAGCCTCAGTCCACATGAACAAAAGTGAAAGATGCTGGGCATTATATTCTGTAAAAATCTGAAGAATCACAAATTTCACAACTCTCTCTTAAGAGCCTTTTCTCACTTGCATCAGCACAAATGTGTCCCAGCAACCTCTTTTTTTCCTGCTGTGATCTCACAACATTGCCGCCGTATGATTGCCAGCCCATCTCTGAAGCCATCTTTATCAGTGTTCAGAGAGAGTTCTCCCCACCCCACATCTTCTCAGAGATGCAATTTGACAAACTTCACCAACTATTTTCTCAGTGATCCAGACAGGTGCCTCCTAAGGAATGGGACCAGTTCATGACTCTTGGTTACTTACACCGGTGTGATGGAAGAGTACAATTCTTTCACATGGCTTCCACCTGATAATTAGCTGGCAGATGTACTGTACATCAGCCTGAATAACTGTTGACCAGCAGTGGTATTGGGAATCTACAGAATGAAGCAGAAGAATGTTCTTCTGGAATAAAAAATGCTTGTCGGTGGTTTTTGTGCACATATTTAGTTCTATTTTGGAATAATGCTAAACCCAAGTCCAAAAGAAGCCCAACAATCAATAGGCATCTGCTGAATATCAGATTCCCTTCGAAGGAATTCATGCAAAATATTTGTACCAATACAAATTGAGTTTTGATAGGGAGCTAAATCTGCCAATCTAACCATCTCTTAAACCCGCCCTTCCTACCCATTGTTCTTTTTTCAGATAAGGGGTACAATAGGTGAACATTTCCTGTTAACTGGTGATGTTTGGTGGAAAGGGAGGCAAACAAAGCCATAGGAATCCACCTACCTCTAATCTTACTGTGTTCTGAACAGCATAAATAAGGACAACTCCATGCAAGGACTAGTAGGCTAAGACTTCAAGTCAGATTTAATGCTAGCAGTGAGACTATCACTCAGTAGGCAAGGCAGTCATATAGTTGTGTGGACTGGAGTGATTTGAACAGAACTGTCAATTCAATTCAATTCAAATTATAAAAAAACAATTCAGTTCAAATTAATAAATTAAATCTATGGGATTCAAATGGTCAAATCAATTCAGTTGGGCTTCCAAACTGTTCAGAAAAAGGTATCACCTGGGTTGCCAGTATTTTTGCCTTAAGCATAAATCTCCCTTAAAATAAAAAGGAACCCCCTATCCATCAATAGCTGAATTTGTTCAAGAGAACTGTAGGGAGGTCATGGGCAATCTAACAGGTGGATTAAAATTGGCAAAATTGCAGGCATGGCATTGGATTCAGAGCCTAACCCTTTTGTATGTGCATGTTCTGTCAATCTATATATAAAAGGCAAGTACCACTCACTCATCACAAAATCTCCAGAACCGTAAACCCAACAAACTTGAAATTTGGCACGTATGTTTCTCTGGGCTTCTAGGTGCTCACTAAGAATGGATTTTTCGAAAAATGACCATCGGATCATTAGTATTTCTTATACAGTAATTAATATGCTCTGATGGTAAGGAGTTCTACTCCCCCTCCCCATCTGAAAAGAACTCTGATCCAACTGCCAGTTGCCTCACATTCCATTACCTCAGTTCAAACTGGCAGATGTGCCACTCCTTCACTTAGGAGCAGTCCGGGGCTCCTTACAGTACTAAACGTTGGTACCTCACAAAAATGTCTATGCCTTCCACCTATGGAACTGCTTCCAGACTCAAGGCAGTGAGAGCAATATTCCCTTATGTGTTTCAATCACCGACCACCACTGAGCCAAGGGATTGTGAACCGAACTTCTCCTGCATAGCCCGATCACATAGTTTTGTTGCGAAGCATGGGTATCTAGCAGTGTGTGTGTGTGTGTGTGTGTGTGTGTGTGTGTGTGTGTGTGTACACATGCATACATACATATGGAGGATCTTCAATCCTGGTGTCTCTCCTACAGATTTTGAATCTCTGTAGATGCCAATGAGAGAGGCATAGTGAATTTGAGCCTTTTCCACTCACTCTTAGCCTTTTGCTTATTCCAGAGAGAAATTTCTTGGTGCTACCTCAGGCAAGAATCCTTTCCAAATGGAACTAAAGTCCAGTCAATGTAACTCATAAGTGGCCCAAGATCAGAAGTGGGTTGCGGCTGGTCCGTGCCGGTCCTTGTGGACCGGTTAGTCAACGGACCCGGAAGTAAGTTCCGGAACGCCTGCCCCGCCCCTGGCCCTGTATACCCAGCTCAGAAAAGCAACTCCGGGAAGGTCCTTTGGTGGCGCTGCCTTGTCTTTCATAGCCGGGTCTCGCTCTCTTGTCTTTCAAACCGCCTCATTTCCAATGGGGGAGGGAGAAATTGATCTTTTTTGTCCCACTCCATGGATCTCCTTCCCGATTGGAAATGAGGTGGCTATGAAAGACAAGGCAGCGCGACCCGCTCGGCATGTAGAAACAGCAAAAGAAGGAACAGGAGAGGAGTTCCAAGTGGGGCTTTTCAAACAGCCGAACTCCTCTCCTGTCCCTTCTTTTGCTGTTTGAACAAGCCGCGTGGGTGGCACCCCCTTGTCCTGGCTGCCCTGCTGCCCGCACGAGCCTATGTTTTCCAAGGCATGGAGTGATTCTGGAGCCCATCCGTCACCCCCGTGGAAAACATAAGCATGCACGCACAGTTCTATCAGTGGCACCATAGGCGCCACCATCTTATTTTTTGCTTCTGCGCATCCCTGAGCAAACTGACAATAACAGAAGCCAGAAACCACCCCTGGAACAGACCACTACAGCACAATATTGGCAAGCAGCCAATAAGGAGACAATAAGGAGCCCTATACCTTCCCTCTCACCCATTGTTGGAATTTTTCTCTTATCCCTGTCTCTTTCCTTAGCCCAGAAACATGTTCTCTTTTGGACATGAGTATGTATGTAGGAGAAGTGACTGCATTACCCCATAAATTTCTCTCCATTATGACTGAACATTGGGCAAAGCAAATCTCTTCTTGAAACCCTCTCACTTGACCCACCTGCCCTTGAACTTCTGCTTGGCTATTGGCTGATTTGGATGTGCTGCTCTCTTGATCTTCTATGCACTGCTCTCATTGAATAGGGTGACGTGCTAAATTCCCATGAACTATCAATGGCTTCTTATTTGATTGCATTGTTTACCATTAGCCCCAAACAGAATTTAAGAAAACATATTGATTGGATATTAATTAGAGTTTCATATGTTAAACTGTAATAGCACATTAAACAACTCTATGTTTAATAACCTATCATGAAAAAGGTGTCAAAACTTCCCTGGACAAGATCTGAGTTGTTAACAAGAGGAAAATGAAGGTTAGTCTTTTTTTCTGACTGAAAACAACTGTCATAAAAGTATACATGACCACAAATAGCACTGAACTGATATGCAAAAGGCAGGCTTGGGAGACTGGAGTTCTTGACGATGATAGTTTGCTTCTTCTATTTGAAAACCCTAATATCAAGGGTGGGCTGCTGGGGGTTTGTAGGGGTTCTACAGAACCTCTAGCTAAGATTCTGTGCACTTTGGAGAACCCCCAAATTCCACTCCTGGCTGTCCACCCTGTTCCTCCCCTCAGGAGTCCCCACGCGGCCCATTTTGGATACAGGTAAGTGCAGGGCACATGCGGAGGCTCGGGGAGGGTGAAAAATGGGCCTACCTGAAGTTCGGCAAGGCTGGAAACGGGCCTGTTCCTGGCATCCAGAGGGCCTCAGGAGCCTGGGGAGGCTGTTTTCACCTTCCCAGAGGCTCAAGGAAAGCCTCCAGAGCCTGAGGAGGGCAAACACACACACACAAACACACACACAAACACACACACACACCATGGTGCAGGAGTCTGACTAGGCCACACCCACCATGGCCACACCCACCCAGCAACCGGGCAGAGAATCCCTTGTTAAAAATTTTGAGGCCCATCCTCAAATATATATGATGAAAATCTTTGCTAAATAAACTTTCTCTAGCCTTAAGACCAGTGGCGGGATTCAAATAATTTAACAACCGATTCTCTGCCCTAATGACCAGCTGGGTAGGTGTGGCTCAGTGGTCATGTGACTGGGTGGGCGGTTTCTGTAAGCAGGGCAATAAAGATTAGGCTAGAAACAACATTATAATGTTTCCTTCCTGCCTTCCTTACAGGATTAGCCCTGTAAAGTGGGGGAAAAAACAAATTGAGATTTCTTCCAACAACCGGTGCTCCAAACTGCTTAGAAAGTTAAGAACTGGGTCTCCCGAAAAGGTGCGAACTGGCTGAATCCCATCACTACTTAAGATGCTGCCACTGCATTTACCATCACCAGAGAAGAGACTTTGGGTCTTTGGGCAATGAGAAACTGAGCAAGAAAGGATCCTCCTAAAGGCTGTGTCCTGGGTTAATGCCCACCAGGCTGCCTTTGTGTCTATGGGAGGAGTGAAGCAGTGCATTCTCTCCCAGAGTTGGGAGAGTCTATTGCCAACTCTTGTGTCATGGAAAAACAGAAAGCCAGAGATTTCTCTCCTATTCCATCTAGGCCTCTCTTCCCTTTTCTTCAGTCAGTCAGGAAGAAAGCCGATATCCTAGACAGTGGCTAAAGCAGGTGTTATATTTCACCACCTGCCTCGAGGATAAGCAAAAGCCAGTCAAGAAGAGCAAGGCGAAAGAGGCAGGCCATGGTTAGTATGCCAGCTGAAAGGCCTCCAGATGTTTGCTTGCCAGAATACAGGTGTGGGCCTATTTTAAAAGAAAGCTTATGGCCAAATAAGTGCAAATACCAAGCAGAGAAATAAAAAGCTAAATGAGACACTGTGGGGCCTTTTTCCTTTAACTTGCAGGAACACTTCATGTGCAATTTAAATAAGGCTGCTCTAAATTGGCCCCCTGGCTTGTATTGCTCTGCTCCAGGATTCTCCTCTTCCTTATTCATGCAGGATTCGGGTTGGGGTTGCTCCAATGTGGAGTGTAGCTCATGCAAAGCAGGGCTGAGAAGAGAGAATTGAAGGCAGTGAAAGAATTGTGAGGCAGCTTCTCCCCACAATGAAATGTGGAGGTTAAAATGCACAGAAGTTACTCCACTTGAAGCAGACACACAAGCTTCCCTCTGGCTCCATAAATTCAGAGTTAAGGTTTATTTTCTTGCTTTTAAACTAACCTCTATCCTGAAATGATATTGGCAGAAAAAATAATAACATGGGAGAGGAGAGGAGACAGAGGTGGGTTCTTACTGGTTCAGACCGGTTCAGCTGAGTAGGTAGTAACTCAGCCTGCCACGCCCCTAAACCGGTTCTAGTGTTGGCGCCGCCATGTTTATTTTTGGTTCTGCGCATGTGCAGAACAATCTTCATTGCAAAATTGAAATTTCCTTTTCTAAAGTTGTGCGCATGCACAGACATTTTTAGGTGCAAATGCTCAAGCGCACCGAACCAGCAGTAATGCCATCAGCAACCCACCCCTTAGAGGAGAAGAGCAAAATGGCTTACAAGGGGTTGGAGAAGCTGAATCCTTTGACCATGCAGACATCTCTATATTTCAGTTAGGCTTTGATCTGATACTTATTTCTTCAAAGTACCATATTTTTCAGAGTATAAGACGCACCCTTTTCCCTCAGAAAAGAGGCTGAAAATCTGGGGGCATCTTATATACTGAATACAGCATTTTTTGCGTCCCAAAACTCCGCCCCTTCACCAAAATGGCCATGCATACCTTTTAGAAGGCTTTCAGAGAGCTCCTGGGGGCTGGAGAGGGCAGAAATAAGCAAAATGGCCCGTTTCCCCCCCCCCCAGCAGCACTGTATAAGCTTCCTAAAGGCTATGCATCCCCTTTTTGCAAAAAATGGGCCGTTTTTTGCTCGTTTTTGCCCCCCACCTCCACCAGCACTCTACAAGCCTTCTAAAGGGTATTCATGCCCTTTTTAAAAAAAAATAGGCTCGTTTTTGCAAAAACATTTTTGGAAAGTTTGCAGAGTGCAAAAACTTTTTTAAAAAATTTCCTCTTCAAAACCTTGCTGCATCTTATACTCCGGTGTGTCTTATACTCTGAAAAATATGGTAATTCCTTTTTTTAAGCACGTGCTCACATTTTCAGTTCTGGCCGAACCGGTTGTTACAGTATGTGGTGCCCACTTCTGTTTACAGCCCTCTCTAAGTGGTTTACAGAGTCAGCCTATTGACCCCAACAATCTGGGTCCTCCTTTTACCCACCTTGGAAAGATGGAAGGCTGAGTCAACCTTGAGCCTGGTGAGATTCGAACTGCCAAATTGCAGTCAGCCGGCAGTCAATAGAGTGCAGTACTGCACTCTAACCACTGCCCCACCTCGGTTCCTTTAAAATCTCTTAGTATCTTAATTAACATAATGAGGTTGACTCCTGAATGCAAGGATTGTCAAGAAAACAGCCTTCCTCTCCATTTTAATTCATCTTTCACATGTGTCCTTCTTAAGATCTCTCTTGGAGAATCCCAAATCTACCCCCATCCTGATCAGCCATGAACAAGTGGGAAAGAGAGAGCACTGTCTGGGGTTGGAGACTCAGGGCCTTCAGACACTTCCAGGTCAGACAACAGCATTCGCACCAAGGGCCAAAGGCACCAAAGCAAACACAGTCCAAGCCACTCTTAGAGGATCTATGACCTGCTACTCTTTGGCGGAATAAGAGTATCACAAAAATTAAAATGTGACATAAGTTTAAATGAAGAGCCTTTTCATTTGACCAATGACCCAAATGGCATTTTCGGGTGCTGACTCAGCCAGTTGGTGAAGGTTGGCTTGTTTTTTTAAGTGGATTTTCAGTTTGTGACATGACCAAATTTTCAGCCAGATGACAGCTCTCCTGATGAAGAGGAACTATTAAAGTTAGATAGTATGGAAGCTATTTTCAATTCACTCTGGAAGTTCTCTTACTTGAATTTCTTTTCTCCTGATTCAAAATTAAGTCATCATGATCACTAGAAACCCATGATTAAACCAACTACACCATAAAAGGAGAACTAATGACTCTTGAAAATGTTAATAAAAAGTTTTCATTTTTTTATTAAGGGTTTTTCCTTCACTTTTCATTTGGACTTTCTGACTCAAACAGTAGCAATAAAGTACATTTGACGGAAGTAAGATTGTGAGTAGACCAGAGCCAAGTTCTTACAGAGGTAACAAAAGACGTAACAAAGTGATCTGGGAAAATATTTACATCAAGTTATCTATTATTCTTTTAAACCATCCATTATATTAACAGTTGCAGTGGATTTCCGCCCACTCTACAGTACTTAATCATGATACAAAACACAGCCCAGAAGGATTTTTTTTTTACAGGCTGAGCGTGTTAGGACTGTGAGAATTGAGCAAAATCCAATTTCACTGGTTGATCTGGTCTAAAAATCAGATCCCATTCGATGATCCCAACTTGGAATTGTCAATTCCATTCAAATTAAAACGCCAGATCAAATTGATTTAGAAAATCTTTTCTGGACAGGCACAGTAATGTCCAGATGGTCTAAATCAATTTGGAGGCATCTGGTTTGACAATTTGAATCAACTTTCAAGCATGATTCTTTTTTTTTTTTTAATAAAACAAAAAACAATTTATTGGACAGATTCAATTGACCTTCCAACCAAATCTCTGAAATAAGAATTTGAACAGCACTACCGAACTTTCCAGTTACCTGACTGGATTCTAAGGCTGCACATGACCCTTATTTCTGACAGCCCAAGGCCCTTACAGGGTTTCCAGGCAGAAAAAAAAATCTACCAAACTGCTGGTAAAAAACCCCCCAATCCAATTAATTCCAACAATTATTTCCCATTGTGGAGTGATCCAATTACTTGGCAGCCAATTAAAAAGTTTTTCCTCAGTTACTTGACAAGAGGGAAAATGGAAGAAAAGTCAGAAATGAGGCTAGAAGTAAGAGTTAAATAGTTCTTATTAGTTTGCAATTCATTCCATTACTTTTTCACTTTTTAAATACAGGATAATATTTTGTTTATTATGTGCGGTTCTAGTCTCCCCTGAATTTTTTATTCAGTCTGTCTGTCTGTCTGTCTGTCTGTCTATGTCTATATCTATATCTATATCTATATCTATATCTATATCTATATCTATATCTATATCTATAGCTATAGCTATAGCTATAGCTATAGCTATAGCTATAGCTATAGCTATAGCTATAGCTATAGCTATAGCTATAGCTATAGCTATATACATGTATATCTTCCTACTTACCCACCCACTGACCCACCCACCTCTATCTAGTTATGTTTGATTTCATTTGCCTTAAAACTATCTGTTCAGAGAGATGGGACAGATTCTGTGGAGACTCCAGGTTGTCAAGTCTTCCAAAAAAAGTAGAAGAAAACTGTGTCTAGTGGAAATTTCATCGAAGTGAAGAGAAGGAAGGAAGGAAAGAAGGAAGGAAGGAAGGAAGGAAGGAAGGAAGGAAGGAAGGAAGGAAGGAAGGAAGGAAGGAAGGAAGGAAGGAAGGACGAACGGACAGACAGACGCTAATCTTTCTGGGCAAATGAGAAACTCAAGGAAAGAGGAAAATTGCTCTGGAGATGAAGACTTAGCATCAAAATAAAGTGTTAGGAAGAAAGCACCAGGAACAATGAAACACAGGCCCTCTTACAGCAAAAAGAACATTTAAAAAAATGTCCCCAGTGCCGAACTCAGGGGCACTTTGCTGCATTTGATCTCTATCCTTCCTCTCTGTCTAGAGGACACTCAAAAGATGGGTATGACCTTTTCCAGTCAATGGATCATCTTTGGCCTCTGAAAATCATCATACTGTAGAAAGCAACATTCTGAAAAGTGGGTTGAGCTTCACTCAAGGAACGTGTCTGTTCCAGAGAGACCAAAATGGATGCCGTTTATTTAAAGTTGATTTCATTCATTACAGTTACTATATTAGGTGGCTCTCCACATATTGAGTAGCTTCTCCCTTCTGTCATATTAAAAAATGTCAAATTAGCCTTTTGAGTTAAGGCATTATCTGCTTTAGAACACCAAAGATAAAAGATCTCATGTTCTCAGGAAGGATTCAAGAGGTAGAACGTGGCTCCAGGGAATGAAGATGAAGCCCAGAGAGATTCCTGGAGGCTGGAGTAAGTTAAAGCAAGTTAATTGGATGCCAGATGTTTCCCAGGCTCAATTCGGGGTATTGATTTTTTTACTTTCAGAATTGTAAATAACTCTATGCCTGGCTCTGCCCATCTTGATTCATGAGGTAGGATCAATGTTATGTACAATGGAATTCATTTCAATACATACTAGTGCTTGAAGTATAGGTGTAACATTGCATGGGAAAAGGTTCTCAGTTAGACAATGGAGTTAGACAATGGGCAGTTAGACAATGGAGAAGCTTCAGCTACTTTTACATGAAAAACATTTGAATGCTCCACTGTACATACATACGTAGGTACGTACGTAGGTACGTACGTACGTACGTACGTACGTACGTACATACATACATACAAATAAATAAATAAATATAAAATCAGTTCCTCCACTAAGGACTATATTTCATTGGCAGTTCACTGTGAAAATCATTGAAACCATGGACAGCTACTTGAGATGTTCTGCTTGTACAATGTATTGTATAGATCAGGTGTTCTGGCTTACTCCCAGTGTACGTACGTATACACACACACACACACACACACACACACACCATTCTTTCCTCTTCCAATGAATCCTCAACATCATTCAATTGACTGGCAAAGCCTGAAAAGGGGGATTTCTTACTTATTTACTTGAAGATGAATAGAATTCTCAAGCATAACCACTTGGGTCTCTACAGTCCTTTGATTCAGATATTCAGATCAAAGGAAATGCATTCAAATCTTCAATCTGAATTACCTTTCCTGAATCAAATTGATGGCTGACAACCGTTGGGTTGAATCTAATGCTCGCAAATCCATTTGACAAGGCAAAAGGGCTTCTGTGCTTTTAAAAAGAATTGAACCAACCCCAAATCACACTTATCCAATTTCACCATTTTATTTGAACAGTATCTCCCTAATGCCACCCCGATCAAACAAATCATTCAAATCAAACTGGCACTAATCGACACCCCCCCTACAATGGCGCGCACACACACCCGTGTTATACGCTTACTTTACTCGTATTCTGTTTGGATTGAACTTCTGAATAAGGCTTCAGTGCAAAACATGGCTTAGACGGATCAATCATCGGGCTCTTTATATGCCAAGTTGCTATGCCAAGGAGAGTCTCCGTTCACAACTGTCAGTTTTGCAATTGCTTTTGGTCAGTTTACAATTGTATTGATTTTATAAACCAAGCATATGGCATTGTTCAGAGGCCATAAATAGAGTTGTGCTTGGCTACCCATGGGTCACAAGTAGTCACAGCAGAGAATAGAGAGATCAGGATGCATGAATGACTTTACATACAATAAAAGAGTAGCTAGGCACCAAATATGGGCAGCCAGCAGATAAACAACTACAGTATATCTGCCACTTGGTGAATCTGAAATTTCTTTCTTTTTTCTTTCTCCCTCTCCCTCTCTCTCTCTCTCTGTCTTTCTCTCTCCGCGTGTGATTCTCTCTTGAAATTCAGAGGACAGAAGGCAGAGTTCTCTAATCCCAAATCAATTTGTTAGACTTTCTCTAGGCTTCTTATATACAAGGAATATCCTTTTGGAAATCCAGGGAACTGAACTGTAAGATGGTATCTGCTTGCTTTTATGTTACAAAGAGTGGACCATTTTTTTTGACAGTGCCACTGTATCAATTGTTTATCAAGACCCTGTAAGAGATTAGAATTCTCTCTCTGAAGCCATCACTGAATTGAAAGTGCACTGCCATATTTATACTCATAGTTGTTCAATTTTCCGGTAGGTGCTTTGCTCAGGATAAGCCACAGTGCTCCGCTCAGCAGCAAGTAGAGGGAAGGTTGACTTAGAGGCTCAAGAAAGGTCATTTGTATCCCATGATTTGGCTGCAATGGAAGAAAGTAGAAAAGGAAGGGCAGGCGAAAAAAGATTCAGCCTTGGAATTCATCAGCCAAATTGGACCCTATGTCTCCTGATTTCATCTGCTGTTTGCAGGTCGGGTGACAATAGATGGTTCTGCTGCAGTTTTAGGTATTAAACAATTGCTGAAAATATGGTAGTCTTTTGGGTTCATTACAGAAAAAAAGCCAAGAAATTAAAAGATGCTTGCTCCTGGGGGGGTGGAATCTATGGCAAATCTAGACAGCATACTAAAAAGCAGAGACATCATCCTGCCAACAAAAGTACGTATAGTCAAGGCTATGGTTTTCCCAGTTGCAATGTATGGCTGTGAAAGTTGGACCATAAGGAAAGCTGAGTGCCAAAGAATTGAGGCCTTTGAACTATGGTGCTGGAGAAGACTCCTGCGAGTCCCTTGGACTGCAAGGTGATCAAACCAGTCAGACCTAGAGGAGATCAACCTTGATGGCTCTTTAGAAGGCCAGATCCTGAAGATGAAACTCAAATACTTTGGCCACCAAATGAGAAGGAAGGACTCACTGGCGAAGAGTCTAATGCTGGGAATGATTCAGGGCAAAAGAAGAATGGGACAACAGAGAATGAGGTGGCTGGATGGAATCCCTAAAGCAGTAGGCATGAGCTTAAATAAACTCCAGAGGATGGTAGAGGACAGGAAGGCCTGGAGGAACATTGTCCATGGGGTTGCGATTGGTCGGACACAACTTTGCAACTAACAACTAACAACTAACAACAACAACAACAACAACAACAACAACAGAACAATCCAGCCACTGCAGAAGCCATGTCCACCAGCTTAGTGGTTATTCATCACGATATGGGATGCATTTTTGTTCTGGATTTAAAACTTAAAAATAAAATCCATTAAGCCTGAAAGTTAATGTACTTCTTGAATCTCTGAGTAGCCACCAAATATCGGTAATGAGATCTAGGGAAGTTCTAGGACTTCCAAAGAGGGGGGGAGATTAAGGGGCCATTCATTCAAGACTATGGTTTCTCCAACCCTTTCTAAATGATTGAAGAGTGTTGAGTTGACCAACACCACTTAGGGATGGGATCAACACATTGATATACAATTTAAAGAAAACGGGGATGAGCTTGACAGGTGGTAATTTTGCCCTGGAAGGTTTAAGATTTTTGGGGATGAATTTCACTCATTGCAATCTCAAAGTGGGGGCTGACAGCTTATGATCCTTGGCATGGAAAAACAAAACTTCTGCTCCTACCTCTAAGACATGAATGGGGGGTCCAATTTTGCCACAATATCTGCAGTGACCCTTGGCTGGCAACAATAGTGGCTCACAGTTTCTTCGTGATGATATTGAACATAGCAGTAGCACTTAGACTTATATACCACTTCACAATGCTTTTACAGCCCTCTCTAAGCGGTTTACAGAGTCAACCTATTGCCCCCAACAATCTGGGTCTTCAGAAAGATGGAAGGCTGAGTCAACCTTGAGACGGGGAGATTCAAACTGCCAAACTTCTGGTAGCAGTCAGATGAAGTAGCCTGCAGTACTGTACTCTAACAACATGCTGCTATACACAA
The DNA here is from genome assembly GCF_051295495.1 of Thamnophis sirtalis. Lineage (NCBI taxonomy): Eukaryota > Metazoa > Chordata > Lepidosauria > Squamata > Natricidae > Thamnophis > Thamnophis sirtalis. The sequence goes on from NW_028261381.1 coordinate 28,815,821, forward strand.
CTTGTCTGCACCATGCTGCTATACACAACCTGTCTGCACCATGCTTATCACCTTTGACAAAGTTTTGCATCTGGGAATGTCTTCACAATAGCATCAATTAAGATTTGGTGATTCTTGTACTTGTTCCTCAAAGGAACCTTGTAGGGTATTGCTTTGTTTAAGCATAACAGCAGTCCACACTATGTGGCAAATAGAATTGGTACACTTTAATACAGTGCCTATTATCCTGAGTTTTGTCCCCTGGTGCCATCTTGTGTTGATATTGAAACTCATCTTCCTTGTAGTTTTTTTTTTTTTTTAATGTTCCAGACACATATATTCGAGCTTGAAGGTAAAAGTGGGGAAACAATTCCATATTATAGTCATCAGAAGATATTGCATTTATCTTTTAAATAAATTTAACTTTTCTTTTTTTTAAAAAAAGAAAACATAGTGCTTTGGTATACTGCAAAGCAGAATCTTTCTTGGTATTTTGAAGAACTCCAATAGTGTATGTCCTCACAGAATTAAAGTAAATTTCAGATGACTTTCTTCTAAAGCTTTCTTTCTTGTCAGTAGAAGAGGGGTTTTTTGCACCAGTGAATTGCAGAACTGATGAATTTAGTTCTTTTTCCTTTATCTGCAATCCTCTGCCTTTCCTGAAGGTTTGTTCCATAGATTTGGGGACTCTGCCATAGGTAGTAAGACTCAGAAGGGATGTAGATAAAGGACTTTCTCTTCATCTGCAAGTAAGAGCATTCTAAGTTTAAAAAATCTGATAGCACTGTGATGGCGAACCTATGCCACATCTGCCACAGGTGGCATGCAGAGCCCTCTCTGCGGGCACCCCAGCCATCACCCCAGCCCAGCTCCACCGCACATGTGCATATGCCTCCCACCAGCCAGCTGGTCTTCAGATCTCTGCTGCACATGCACAGGAGGCAGGGCCTTCCCCGATCACCACAGGACCCCTCCCTACCTTTCTACTCCATTTCTGCCTCCTGCACCAACTTGAAAGTCAAGATGGGGCATGGGGGTGCATGCACAAGGGGACTGAGGCACATGCGCGAAGGGCGCTCGCATTGCATTTGGGGGATTGGGGCACACGTGCGTGCATTCACAAGCGTGCTTTGGGCACTCGGCACCAAAAAGATTAACCATCATTGTGATAGCATAAGATTCTGGATCCAATTCTTGGTGCCATATTCTGGTGCTCCAGATGTTCCAAAGCTCCAGACAAACACTGTCCTATGGTAGTCATGGGATTAGTAGTACAAATATTCTGGAAGTTGCTTCAGCAGATAAAATTAATCATGGATCATATTGAGCGAACCTACATAACATTAAATCCACATTGGCCTTTGTGGTCTATTCATTGTCTAAAAATCAATCACGGCAGCCTATATTATCAGAAAGTAAAACAGTGAGGTGACTTTCTCCCATTACTCAGAATGCAAGGTGGTAAGGTGGGGTCATTGGGTGCTCTAGAATACCCCAGCCCCCCAATTTACTTTTGTCTTTCTCTCGGAAGATACATGGAATGCTTCCTTTTAAATTGCCAGCACCACCGAAAAGTCTAAAATGATTTTTTTTATTTAGAGTGGCTGCAATAACAGAATCTTGAAAGCCCGACTGTCCTCCCCTTCTTATATCCTTCTTAAACAAGGAGGTCTCTGAGCCATTTCTGCATATTTTCTGCTTGTTTTGGACTTAAACTATGTTTTTCTCCTCATCACTTTGGTAACGGATCTGGTTTATCTCTGTCAAGGTCATCTTCCTTTCTCTATGCATAAATAAAAATGATTCTAGTGATGGATGCTTATTTTACAACAGCTAGCTTCCTGTTTACTTTTTTTAGCATACACACACACACACAAATACACAAAATTAAGTCTGGTGGAATGCAGAGTCTACAAATCCAAAAGAAATATATTCTAATCCTATAAATATGACCTTATAGGATAAAAATTACTTAAATGAATTAAATTTATAAATCTAACTAATAAATCTGAAGGAGAAGCATGTATGTGTGTCTATGCCTCTGTTGAACATTGTATGAAAGTTCATGGGAAAGCCATGATAAAATATATCAATAGTTTTTCTTTGGAGGTTCTTCAAAGGATCTACAACAAAGTGAGTAAGGGAGAGGGGGCATAAAAAATTAATTAAACCAAATCAAACAACACACACACACACACACACACACACACACACACTCACACACACATTTACTCTTGTGTCTGTTTGTAACCTGTAATTGGCTGAAATAGTGCTTCATAGACCAAAAATGTTTGAATCAATGTACCTCAGATGGCTAACTAATAGATTGCTTCCAAAATCTAGAACACATGGCTCCCATGGCATTGAAATTTGGCAAAGTTATGGTCACTTCATTGCTGCTGCACTGCTGTACCACAGCTCTGCTACAGTCAGCCACAATCACAGGACTATAATTTCCAGTGCTCCCTGCAGATTTCCTACAAGGAAAGTCAATGGGGAAGCCAGAAGGAAATCAGAAGTCACTCCTGTTTCAATTGCTTTTGGGCCCACCCATCATTTCTGTTTAAATAAGAACATACATATGAAATGCTGACACAGCAGGAGGTGATCTAGTGTGGGATTAAAGGAAGTGCATGACAGTACTCAGAGGTGGAGCATAAGTTGGCAAAGGTGCATGGGGATGCATGAGTGGTAGGTGTGGAACTATCTCTGAAATTATGACCCAATGAGTCATGAATTGACTAGTTTGTTTAAAACGTCTTAAGGATACTAGCCCTTAATGAAGGACAAGAGGTTTGCCATTCTACTTTTGCTGGTCTTATTGCATCCCAACAATAAAGCAAATAAAGAAGCACATATATGAAAATGAAGTTCTGATGGGTAGATAATAGATTTAATATTTGCAGCATTTTTCTCAAGATGCTAAAAAAGGATCACTTTGAAAAGATTAATGGCCAGAGGAGCACATGGCAGCAGCCAAGGCTGTTTGCCCAGACTCTTTTCAAAATAATGTAATATCACTGATTAACTGTTTACTCCTCAGCTAATGTTGGGGCCCTGCTAGTGGCCAGTGGACCTGGCAGCTGAGTTAGACAGTGAGGAGGTTGGGGAGGAACATGGGCCTATCCTGGAGGCTGGGGAATGCTCAGATGAGTGCTCTGTGTCAGAGGCAGAGACGGGGCCGAGGCCGTCTGGCAGTGATCATGTCCCTACGGAGCTAGACAGCAGTGAGGCAGAGGAACAGGTAGAGCCTGTTCCCAGTGTGTCCATGCACAGAGCTGTGAGAAGAAAAGAACAACTCAGAAATGATGGTCGACTTAGGAGTAAAGTCACAGATGGAAGGTGATTGACCCCTTCCATAGGAAATAAAAGAGGAGTAAAAGGGGAGTGGGCTTTTGCAGGAAACAATTTGTTTGTTCAGTCATTAGATTCGTTTCAGGAGTGTGAAGATCTGTCCGTGAATCTCAGAGCCCAGTCTTTCCCTGCACAGCACCTCATTTGGAAAATATTTACATGGCAGATTTCCAAAATAGATAAGGTCTGTAGTCATAAATATTCCTTTGAAGGACTGTTTGCCAAGCCTTGCTGAATGTGAATGAGAGGAATTCACATTCATTTAATAAAAAGGGTTTTGTCGGGACCAGGAATCTGCCTCATGCTTTTTAGGGAAGTCTAGGTCAGAACAGTTAAACGCAGTCTCACTCTCCCTCCTCACAAGCTCTAAGGTGAGGGTCAGAGAGACGGGATGATTAGGCTCTGTAATTCTCTATAAAGGGACCAATGCCAAGAGCTTCAAGGTGCCAAACCTTTCAGGAATAAAAGCTATTCATTCTTGAGTAAATCTTTGCCGTAATAATATATGACCTTTCATTTGTTTACTTGATTTTTAGACCATGCAACATGGAATCCCTGGTGATGTCTTCCATTTAGAAGTTTAGAAGCAATTTCTCTTCCTTTACTGTACTGTACTGTACATGTATGTATGTTGATGTGCCTTTCGCACTTAGAAATGTGAGAGCTGAAGTCCAATGTATCAGCTTGACAAATACTACATCACTCTCTCCTTCTAACTTTTTCATGTGTAACATTTTCATTGAGTTATAAAGTATTATAAAATACAAAATACAAAGTAAATAGAAAAGCAGGGGGAGGGGGAAAGAGAAGGGAGGAAAGGTAAGAAAGAAAAAAGAAGCACTGATTTCCAATGCTCTCTATTACAGTAAAGTAAGGCATTAACATCAAATCACAACTTTTTGGCTTTTACATGAACAAGCCATTTGTATAAAGAACTATCAGTCTAATCAGTATTTTTTAAAAAAATATTGAAATGCAATTTGTAAAGTTGGGCACAGAAGAGTACATGTTCTCATAATCAAGAAAGAAGATACTATTCTCACTGCCTCTTCTCTCTTCATTAGGGATTTGCTGCATAGGTATCCTTTCTTCCAGCTGTAGTGTTATACTCTTGGTTCCTGTGCATGGTGTGGTAAAGACCCAGCCCAGCTTTTGTGCTGTGCAGATTCTCTTAATGCCTAGCTTTATTGCAACTTTTGTGGTGGAATATAGCTTGGATTCCCAGGAAACAGTGGGGCTGCTGTCTGGAGGACAAAGAGGCAACAGAGTTTGGAAAATTTGTTTGACAGAAAGAGGGTTAAAACATCTGCTCCTTAACTTTTCCCAGAGTGTATCTATGGTTATGAAAATAGTTGCTTTGGTCTGGCAAGATTCTGTCTATAGGTAAAGAATAATAAAGGAAACTGCTCTTAAGTAACTCCATGTGTCGTTCTTGGCTTTTGGGGCCTGACACGTTTCCCCTAAAGTGTCCTCTTTTTCCCCTTCTAATGCTGGGATGTCATTAAAAAAAACCAAGAAAAAATGCAAAAATTGGGACTCAAAAAGATAGCCTTGCAGACTTCCTGCACTGCACCAAGGACTAGTATGCCTAAGGAGTTTTAACATAGTTTCAAACTCTGAGTAAAGAATGAAAGTGGGTGAGACCCTAGGCTTAACCTGTCATGGGACCTAAGGAGTAATGCTGTGCCAGGTCCTACACAGAGAAAGCAGAAGGCAAAACGAAAACAATGAACCAAGATCAGGCCTAATGAGCCTTTCGAGAGGCAGGGGAGGCAAAATCCTCAAAATGAAAGAGTGGCTGAGCAGAGCAAGGCTCAAGTGGATCAGCCACAGTGTCACCAGATTGATCCAGAGTTCACTGCCTATCAAATTGCCTTGTGCGCTCAAGAAAGAGAGAGAAATGTTTGCAGGCTTGGGCTGCCCAAAGGTTAATAAAAGGGAGACAAGGACCGAAAGAAAAAAAAGAGAAAAAGTCAGTGCCACATAGTTAGAATAGAGTAAGCACTTGATATGCACAGTATTCGAAATTTCTAAGATTTGCCATCCCAGTTTTTGCCAGAGAAATAGACCTTGGGAGACACTGGCTTTTATCAAAGTTTGGTAACATTGTGCACCATACACGTCCAGCAGGAGCAGGAAAAATCCCTTCCCTTTGTTTGCTATTTTCACTGCTATTTTCATCATTTGTCGATAAGAAAGACAAAAAAGTCTAGATAGTGGATGTGGGAGTGTCTGGAGACAGCAGAATAGAATAGAAAGAACTGGAGACGATAACAAAATACAAAGACCTACAAATAGAAATAGAACGACTATGGCAAAGGCAAGCAAGGGTAGTACCAATAGTAATAGGCACCTTGGGTACAGTCCCAAAACAACTGGAGCACCACTTGAACACCATAGGCATTGACAATTTTGCCATCAGTCAGTTGCAGAAGGTGACTTTACTTGGAATTGCTTCCATCCTGCGGCGATATCTGCAACACCATCAAACATCCAGATTTGCCTATCCCAGGACCTCGACAAGGACTCGATAGGTAGACAAAAATGCCAAACCCAAACTGAACATCTAGTTGACTATGCAATGAATGATGATAATGATGGATGCTGGCAGTCAATGATTTTTGTGATACATTTTTAAATGTTCAGTTACTAAGTTTCATGTTTAATGAATAAAAGTTTATAATAAGCATTAGTATTAGTATTATTAATCATTGCACTGTCAGCCAAATGTGTTTGGCATTTTTGCCTACATATTGAGTCCTTACCAAGGACCTGGGATGGGCAAATCTGCATGTTTGATGGTGTTACAGATGTTGTCACAGGATGGAAGCCGTTTCAAGTAAAACCATCTTCTGCAATTGACTGATGGCAAATTTGCCAATGCCTATTGCGTTCAGGTGGTGTTCCAGTTGTTTTGGAACTGCACCCAAGGCATTTATATTACTATTATTATTATACAATTGTATCACAGCGGCCAGTTGTTTCGCCGGATTTGGCATTGGTTACTAGTCGGGCCCTACCCAGGGGCCTAGGACGTCATAATGTATTTTCGTAATATGCGTGCAGATCCAAGCAGTGCGGCCTTTTGCATTTGACTGATTGTGATTTTGTCAATTTTTAACTGTTTTAAATGTAATTCCAGTGCTTTTGGAATAGCACCCAGTGTGCCAATTACCACTGGAATTACTACTGCTGGTTTGTGCCATAGTCGTTGAATTTCGATTTTTAAGTCCTGGTATTTTGCGATTTTTTCATGTTCCTTCTCGGCGACCCTGCTATCACCTGGTATTGCAATATCTATGATTGTAACCTTGTTTTCTCAACCAGTGTGATGTCTGGTGTATTATGCGCCAGTATTTTGTCCATTTGTATACGGAAATACCACAGAATCTTGACCATCTGATTTTCGGTGACTTTTTCAGGCTGATGTTCCCACCAGTTTGTTGCTGTTTTAATATTAAAATTTTTGCACAAATTCCAATGGATGATTTGCGCTACTGAATTGTGCCGCAATTTATAATCAGTCTGTGCGATTTGCTGAGTATGTGATCAACAGTTTCATCAGCTTCTTTGCAAAGTCTGCATTTGGCATCATCAGAGGATTTTTCGATTTTGGCCTTAATGGCATTTGTGCGGATAGCTTGTTCTTGCGCAGCCAGGATTAGTGACTCTGTTTCTTTCTTTAATGTACCTGTTGTTAACCATAACCAAGTTTGTTCACTGTCCACTTTATCTTTTATTTTTTCCAGAAATTGGCCATGCAGTGCTTTGTTCTGCCAACTCTTCATTCTTGATTTTATCACATCTTTTCTGTATTCTTGTTTCATCTGTTGGGCCTTCAGTAGATTTTTGTTCTTTACTTCGATTAATAGATGTTCTTGATTTTCTTTTAAATAATCAGCCAGTGCATGTTTTTCTTCTTCAACTGTTTGCTTCACTTGTAATAATCCTCTGCCACCTGATTTTCGGGGCAGATATAGTCTATCAGTACATCACATGGATGTAAATTGTAGTGCATTGTCATTGGTTTCCTGGTTTTTCGGTCCAAAATGTCCAAATCAGCTTGTGTCCAGTTAACTATACCAGCTGTGTATCTTATAACTGGTATTGCCCAGGTATTTATGGCCTTGATTGTATTTCCACCATTCAATTTAGATTTGAGTATTTTGAGTATTTTGAGTATTTTATTAATACTTATAGGCCGCCCTTTTCCCTGAAGAGACTCAGGGCGGCTTACATAAAATGAGGGGAGGGGATATACAAACAGTAGACACACACAATACATAAAGTAAAATAATAAGCAACATTCATTCATCAAAATTTCAAAATTTTCTTAACTCTGTTGGTGTACTCTTGTCTGACAACAGTTTTTACTTCTCCATGCTTGATGTTATCCAATTGCAGAATGCCTAAGTATTTGTAGGCTTCATTTTCTTTGCATTTAATTAATTGGCCATTGGGCATTTCAATTCCCTCACATGCAGTGATTTTGCCCCTTTTTATGGATACAGTGGCGCATTTTTCCATGCCAAAGTGCATTGAAATATCGGTGCTGAATACTCGGACTGTGTTTGTCAATGATTGGATTTCTATTTCTGACTTTCCATAGAGTTTCAAATCATCCATATATAGTAAATGCGAAATTTTTTCAGCTTCTTTGGCTGTTTGGTAGCCTAATTTCATTTTTTTAAAGATTACTGATAGTGGGATCATTGCGATGATGAAGAGAAGAGGTGAAAGTGAATCACCCTGGAAAATTCCTCGCTTGATATTAACCATTCCGTAGATCTCGTTCCCTACTGCCAACTCAGTTCTCCATTGTTTCATCGCCTTTTCAGTAAAGGATGTAATATTTTTGCTAATGCCAGTTGTTTCTAAGCATTTTTTGATCCAACTATGTGGCAGTGAGTCAAATGCCTTTTTGTAATCAATCCAGACCATATTCAAGTTCGTTTTTCTGTTCTTACAATTTTCTAATATCATTTTATCAATTAGAAGCTGATCTTTTGTGCCCCTGCTCCTTCTTTTGTTGCCTTTTTGCTCTACTGGCAAGATGTTGTTTGTTTCCAAATAATCCATCATGTTATCTGCAATAATGCCTGTGAGTAATTTGAAGGTTGTTGGCAAGCATGTTATTGGTCTGTAGTTTTCAGGTGTTGTTCCTTTAGTTGCATCTTTCTGAATCAAGTATGTTTTTCCAGTTGTCAACCATTCATCAATTTGGCCCTTTTGTAAAATTTCATTCAGTTGCCTGGCCAATATTGCATGTAAACTGGTCAGATATTTGAGCCAGAAACCATGTAATTGGTCCTTTCCAGGTGATGTCCAATTCTTTACCTTTTAAACTCAATTTTTGACCATCTCAGTTGTTATTTCTAATACTTGCATTTGTTTGTTGCCAATGCTTTTCTCAAAGTCATGTATCCACTTTGCTTCCTTGTTGTAGTCCTTTGCATTTTCCCACAATTCTTTCCAGAATTCAACTGTGGCCTGTTTTTCTGGTTTTTCACTTTTGGTGTCACCATTCACATTAAGACTTTGATAAAAACGCCGTTGGTCTGATTGAAATTGCTGATTTTGTTTATATTGGATGATTCGTGCCTCATATCTTTCAATTTTTCTAGCTGCTGCTGTTATCTGCTGTTTTACAATCTCTACAGCTTCATTGATGTTTCTTGTATCCAATCTATATCTTCTGATTAGCCGATCTATGATTTTGTTGTTTTTAAGCCGTTGCTCATGCATGTTCTTTAAGTTACTAGCATCTGCCCTTAATTTTTTGATTTTTTTGTTCTAAACGGATTTTCCACTTTGGCTTTGATGCTTTTCCTGTTGTGTGACTAGGTACTTTAATTTTAATGCCTAGTTCATTAGTGACTATTACAGCTGCGCTGTACATTAATTGGTTTGTTTCCAAGATGGATCCCGGTTCAATTGTTGAAAACACTGCATTAACCATTTTCATGATAGGGGCCAAAATTTTCTTAGGCACAGTTTTTAGTGTTGGTAAACGTTGCCTTTCCTCATTAAGCAGAAAATGCTCCATGATCTTATCCTTCAATTCTTTTTGTTTTTGAGTTAGTTCATCAGTTGGTTCAGTGATAACTGGTTCTAGTGGTGGTAATGTTATTTCCTCCCTGAGAGCTTCTTCTGGGAGTTCTACTATAATGTCTTTAGTTGTGTCTTGAATATCAGTTATTTCCACTTGTGATATTGTTTTTTGGGTTTTGCAATTTGCCTGAATTTCCTCATGTTCAACTTCACTAAACACTTTATTCCATATAATAAATCGCCTTTGATCTGCTAGTCGTTGTGCACTAACATTTGAATCTGGATATTGTTGTTTCCATAATTCATACATTCACTTTAAATAGCCTCTTTTTTCTGGCTCTGAGTTGTAGTAACAGGCCATTATGGCACGGTTTTCATCTGCACTATATTTTTGTCGTTTTGTTGGCTGGTCCACTCGTAGCCCACTTGTCGACGGATGTCCAGGGACCCCAACATCCACCGTGGCCCTTGTTAACCCGCGCGACGACCGATGCGGTGTGGAATTCTTATTTGTTTTTTTCACCATATTGTATGGGTTGGCGGGGTTTTTTTTACGGGACCAGATGCCAACCTGACCCCAACCCTCCTCCTTTCTCATCCGGGCTTGGGACCGGCAACGGTGGAGTATTATTATTATTATTATTATTATTATTATTATTATTATTATTATTATTAAACTTTGGTGAGATTCACAGCCTTTGGGACTGGTTGGTAGCTCAACAGCTCAAGTCTTGCTGTTTATTTTCAATTTATTATTATTAGTAGTAGTAATAGTAGTAATATCTCTTTTATTCATTAAACATGAAACTCAGTCAACTGAACATTTAAAAATGTATCACAAATTGTTGTTGCTGTTATTATTATTGTTGTTTTTGTTGTTGTTATCATCATCATTGTCATCTTTCTAAAGGCCTCTTGGCAGGCACATCTGAATAATTCCTCCTTACAGAATTTTAAAAATATTAAAAGTTTGTGGAAGTTATGGCAATCCACAAAATTGGCCTAAGCCAGTATCTAAGATGGTAGGAAAAAAAGGGAAACATGAAGAAGAAAAACGGATAAACTAGCATAGTGAAGAAAATAAATAAAATTGAGGGTTTAGTTTCTTTTCCTCCAACCTTCCCTCCCATCCTGTGGGAACCATTCCTTCAACCACTCTCATCATCCTGCCAGAACTGATAAAGCTACTTGGATGAGGAGCTAAATGTTTCTTCTTCTTCCTCCTCAAGGGGAACAAAACCCAGTCCAGTTGCCTTTTGAAAAAGCACCTTTGAGACTTGGCTTTTCCATTGTTCAGGGTCCCTCATTCTTGTAAAGTGGGCACCCAATGATCATTGTAATAAATCTTGGTTCTTCCTGGTGTTGTGTTTCTTCTCCCTTCTGAATCCATGAGAGTAAATATTATAGGTCCTTCTAGTTCCTTCAGGTACATTCTCCATGTAGTCCTGCTCTGAGTGATCCACCACACGTAAAAGTATAAAGCAGGGTATTTTGTCCAACAAGATTTACCTCAGACTTTGCCGCTTGACTGCTATGTTTTGTATTGTTTCAAATCTCTGGGTGGCAGGGAAGTACAGCGTAGAAAATGTAACTCAAGACAATCCTCTATGCTTCTCTCTTGTATAATTTAAGGGTGTGGATTACTTTTGTTCTTCGTCTAATTCTTAATCGTGCAAGCTGAGTGCAGAAATTGTTTTATATATTAAAGCAATGGAGGGTGAGTGGTTATTAAGTTTTTAATTAAATGCTAAAGAACATGAAGACCACAATATCCAATGTGCTTATAGTGGGGCACAGTCATCCATTACAAGCCACATTGATGTCAAAACGATGGCAGCAGTGTCTTGATGTTATTGTGCAAATGGTACAATTAACTAATAGTTCAGGGCATCACAATGTATGGTCAAAATAGTTAAGGTGGCCACAATGTTTTTATGTGCATCGCATAAAGGATTTTCTTTCTTTTTTTGCTATATCCTGCAGACAACCCCATGCGATGGCGTAATTATCATCCTGCCCATAGGCGTTGCTGATTCATACAAGCTGTAAATAGTCCAAACAAATAAATAAAGTTCCTGATTTACCTTGTGACCTATCCGAGGCCCTAATAAATCCACAGGAAGCAAAGAGAAAAACAGTTTTAGGAGGAAGGGAAACACACCAGGAATTGCTTAAGTAATCTTCCTGTCAGACTTGGAAGCCATCTTTTACGTTGGGTGGGTAAAACCTGGAAGCTTTCAGATTCAGGTTATCCCAGATGTGCCAATATGACATCTCTAATAAAATGGAACTTTGAGGAAGTCAAGTCAAGTCAAGTCAAATTTTATTGTCATTTCAACAATATACAGTACAGTACACAGTGAAATGAAAAAACATTTCCCCAGGACCAAGGGGCTATTTCAGACAAAGCAGGACACAGAGCTACATATAGCTCTAAATCTAAGAACTTAAAGAGAGAGAAATACACAAGCTAAAATAAAATACACAAGCGAAATACACAAGTATTTATGGTTCCAGTTTCTTTGCATTGAGGAATCTGATGGCTTGTGGAAAGAAACTTACACAGTCTGTTTGTGCGGGCCCAAATGCTTCTGTACCTTTTTCCAGATGGCAGGAGAGAAAAAGCGTGTATGAGGGGTGTGTGTGTGTGTGGTCAGCCACAATATTTCTGGCTTTATGAATGCAGCATATGGTGTATATGTCCATGACAGAGGGAAGAACAACCCTGATGATCTTCTCTGCCATCCTTACTATTCGCTGTAGGGTCTTGCGATCCGAAGTGGTGCAATTCCCAAACCAGGTGGTGATGCAGCTGCTCAGGGTGCTCTCGGCGGTCCCTTTGTAGAAGGTTGTGAGAATGTGTGGTGGAAACTGTGCCTTCCTCAGTTTCCTAAGAAACTAAAGACACGGCTGGGCCTTCCTTGTTATGGAACCGGTGTTGAGGGACCAGGTGAGATTCTCTGCCAGGTGAACACCAAGGAATTTGGTGCTCTCTACGATCTCCACAAAAGAGCTATTGATGTTCAGCGAATCTCAAGCCTCGGAGTATTCTTTCACTGGGGGTGTTACTTGGAACCCTGACACTTCCCCAAGCCCTGTCAACTTTTCAAGACTGACTTAGATTTATTCTGTATGCCCTGCGTAAAACAAAGTATACCTGAACATTACTTCTTGATGAACTCTAACTACCTGAAACCAACCATATTATGTAGTTTAGAAAGACTACAAACCCAGAATACAATGAAGTAAAGGAGCACTGGAAATATGTCATGTGAATGCAACACAAGAGTATCCGGCGAGATCCATGGCTCAGGGAAATTTTGTCCTTGGTTCCCCCTCCCCCACTTGTAACCAGAACTTTAACTGCTGTAGTCCTGTGGTTCCTACTGTAGGAAGTTAGCACCCACCCACCCCTCCTAGAAAAATAAAATATTTTAGGAAATATTAAAGGACAGATAATTCCGCCTAAAAGGGAGGCAGAAACTCAGTCCGCTTCTACCTTTGTCAATGGGCCATTAAGGTCTGAGTCAGTCTATTCTACATAACAAAGATCTACCTCCTTCAGGCAGAACCTCAATATGAATCCCAAAGGCCTTTCACTACATCATCACCCAGCAACAACTCAACCAAGCTTGGGACTCAAAAGACAGACAGCCTACAAAGTTAGCTAAGACCCCGCCCCCTGAGAGTCTGACCACCAATCAGAATACATTGCTTACAGAGAAACAGGAAGCTCCAAGGCGGGGCCCAAGAGAGGATATAAAACTCAGGCTCTCTTAGCATCTCTTCCTTTTTTTCCTTCAAGATCTTCAACGCATGTGATCCCCTTTTCCCTTCAGGACCTTAAACCATGTAGTCTTGTCCAGGGGTAAGTTCTGGCAGGCACTACTGCCAGTTCGCTCATGGGCATGCTGCGTGCGCATGCACAGTGCAATGAAAATTGTTCTGCGCATGTGCAGAAATGAAAAACAAGATGGTAGGAGCCCACCACTGGTCCTGTCTACCATCAATAAACCTTCCATGAAGCCTGTGTCTTTTCCCCTACTTGGAACTGAACCCGGATGGACATTTCTTCCAACACTACTACCCAAAAAACCCTGCTCTTCTTTTGACGTATGTAGAGACAAACGCTATTTGGCCTACAGGCATTAATAAAGGAAGATACCGAGGAGCAAGAAAAAAGAGAAACAGGGAAAAAAAAACCTTGGAAATTGATGAATGAATGTCAATGAACAAACACATAGGGCCAAAATAACATTGCTACCAAAAATAAATCCATTCCCAAAGCAGGCAAACAGTTTTTTTTTTTCCACACTCATCGCCGATATTATTAATGCTCCCTGTCACCTCTGCCTCTCACTATTAAGCAAAGCTGAGGCCGGGCCTGCATTTTGAAAGCCTGGTGGGGATGCAAGCAGAAGACGGGCCTGTTTGTGGCAGGTTACAATATTTAGACACCTCAGCACCTCTGACTTAGTGGACTTATTTTTGATAAGTGGCACTTAAAAGTGTTAGTATGAAGCACAAGTAGCTAATGCAAATATGTTACCGACCCCTACCAGAGTCAGCAATTATGCAAATATCCCAAGCCTTCATCTTTTATAATTAGATGGAGCTCGCTTATGGTGAACTCTCATTTTCTAGCTTACTCCTTGCTGAAATATTCCACCAAAAAGAGGGAGGGAAAGAGAAGGGAGGGGACGGCGGAGAGCCACGAATGGGCTTGAAATCAGATAAATAGTGTATTCTCTAAAGGGGCTTAAGGGGAATGGTCTGTATTTTAAAAGAAGGAAGCTGGGAGGCTTTCGGCAATTATTTTCTTGTTTGTTATGCATGAGAGATGCAGGAAAAGCATGGAGACATCAAGAATAAGATTGTAATAAGCATCCTGCCAAATTCATCTCAAGTAGACGAAATGTTAATTAATATTTTCTCCCTGCCCCCACCCTAAGGTATGTTTTGATAACTCAGCAATGGGAAAAAAAGAAGGAGGGAGGGAGGGCGATTGTTACATGATTGCAAGGCAAAAAAGGCCTTAAAAGTATAGTTTTTCCAAGGAAGCTGTCTCCCCGGCAAACTTTTCCATAGATTTTTCCACAAATCCCCATGGAAAAGCTGTAGCTGCTCAAATACAACCATGCAGCAGAGCCTTATGTATAGCTTCAAATGACATATATGCAGAAAGGTTGGCAGTTTGGCAGTTCGAATCCCTAGCGCCGCGTAATGGATTGAAAACATGTTTGATAAAAATTCTGCACTTCTTTGATAAACTTTTCTGTTATGCCCTGATTTGATTCCTCTAAGTCTGACAATTTTCTTTTTTTAGTTAAAGGAAGAAATTTATCTTCAAATCGAGATTTATATTGAAGGATAAAGTCATTCAAAATGAGACTAACTTCTGTAGCTGAAATGTGTTCACCTTCAATTTTTTGAATCATTTTGTGAAAAGTAGATGCTTGATTATGTACAAAATACATAAATATCTCAGATTTTCTTATCGAAAAATGATTCCGGGATTTTAGGACATTTGTCTAAACTTTAAAAATATGAACGGAGAGGCTCAAATAATTGTAGAACATGCTCTACAACAGGTGTTAGAGCAAGCCATCTAACTTTTGGATATCCTAAAAGTTTTTTGTATTCAACATTCGCTTCTTCACAAAATTGTTTTAAAATAGTCACACGAACAGTAAAATGACTAAAATACAAATAAATTGTAGTTATTATTACTTCTACATCAATTGGCATGGCATATGATACCGTGTTGATTGCATTTGACAAAATATGTGCATTACAACCTATTCCTAGTATTTTCTTTTGGAGTAAATCTTGTAATTTTACATACACATTATTCACCCCTTTGCGTCTTCGCCCACCAAAATTTGTGTTTGTATTATCAGCTCTTAGTGTAACAACTTTAGATTTCAAATTGTTTCCATTTATTACTCTATATAGATGGTTTGACAAAATTTCAGCAGTGTCACCCTCAATGGATTCTAAATGTAAATTTTTTACTTGAATCCCCTTGGTAACATTAAAATATCTTACTAGTATTGGATACAATTTGGTTTCATTATGATTTGATGCATCAGATAAAACCGTTACAAATGCTGCAATTTTCGAATCTGCTGTAAGTATTTTATCACAGTAATTTTTAAACACTGATTTAATAATAGCCTCACATTTTGTCCTGGTGCATGAAAATTTAGCATTGTGAAACTTTTTCAATAATTTAGTTGTACAATCCATACTACGAAAATTTTGATTGTGAATTATGGTATGAAATGCAAATGTTCCCTCCATTGCAGCTAACTGTTTTTCATCTTCACAATAATTTGAAGTTAAAAAACCTGTTACTTTACCACTGGAAGCTGATGCAGCTAATGATTGCTTATGTTTGCTGGTGGACAAGTGTTTCGTTATAGCTGCTCTGCCCTCAACTGCAATACAAAATTCTTCTCTGCAAATATTGCAGAAAACAATGGCATCTTTCTTTGATATGAGGAATGGAAATTCCTTTTTCAATTTATCGTTGAAATGGCATTTCCTCTTTTTTGATTTTTCCATCCCTTAAATGAAATTTAAAATTTAAAATAAAATATAAAGCTACACGAACGATGCACGCACATTATGAATAAATAAAATTAATTATTACAACTGAAACTTTAATAACATAAGCGAATAAACTTCACTAAAATTTAAATTTAAATTATTTTACTATTCTGTTGATAACAGAGTTCTATAAACTTGTAAATAAAATTATACATATTTGGAAATTATTAAATAGATAATGAATTAATAAAATGTGAATTGTACTTACCTCTGTATAATTGAATATTCACTGGGAAATAAATAATTACCGTGAGTCATTCAATTGCCAATGGAAATTGATCTCCCATAGGAAATAAAAGTGGAGCAAAAGGGGAGGGGGCTTCTGCAGGAAACAATTTGTTCATTCATTCATTTGTTTCAGGAGTGTGGAGATTTGTCCGTGAATCTCAGAGACTCTGTGCCAAGTCTTTCCTTGCACAGCACTGTGTTTGGAAAATATTTACATGGCAGCTTTCCAAGCTAGATAAGGTCTGTGGTTATAAATTCACCATTGAAAGACTGTTTACCAGGCCTTTGCTCAATGTGAATGAGAGTAATTCACATTATTTTAATAAAAGGGGGTTTGTCGGGACCAGGAATCTGCTTCATGCTTTTTGGAGTAGCCTAGGTCAGAACACACTCAGCTGGCTTTCACGCCTAAGGTGGACTTAAAATTCAGTGTCCTCTGGTTTCAAGGCCAGCATCTTATGCTTGCTTAATGCATGTTTGGAAGTCCCAGCCTGGTACGGTGAGGGCAAATTCTAATTCATATCATGTCTGAACTAACTCTGGACTGGACTGAAGTCTCCCTAACCCAACTGAACTTCGTACCTCCTTTGTACTTGAGGGACATTTAAACCTCAGATTAATTCTGCTTTAAATCCAACACTCTATCCAATGCTAGATCAAAATGTGCCTTTCAAATTGACAAAAAGTTAATTTTCTCGACAAAACAGTCCTCTGTCTTATTCTCTGGCTTCTTGGAGACTCGCTTTCCAATTTCTTTTGGTGGCATTTTGAGTTTACTTGATTGCTAGAGGGAGTCCATAGAGCAGCTGGTATGTTGTTTTGTATTACGCATGCCTCCATCATTCCATTTCCGAGTCCAGACAAAAAAACATTTTTTTAAAAAAAAAAAGCACGGGAGAATATCTCGCTTGACAGCTTCCTTTGGGATTTAACTGAAATGTGGGAAGCCAGGGAGACTGGAGACGGCTGGGATCAATCATCCAAAGTAAACCAGAATAATCACGAATTGGTCAACAAATTCACCCGTGAGAAATTGATCAGCATCCTCTTCTTTTTGAAAGAACTTTTGAAAGCAAATTCTTTCATTCAAGTGGATGAGCAATTGTATGGAAAAAAAGGTAGGGGGAAAGTTCTGGTTTGCCCTAAATCTGACCAATGAAGACCATTCAGACAGTGGCAAGCCTAGCTTCAGGCTGGTTTAAATCAGATCAAATTAAGCAATTTCCTTCCTATCTCTCCTGGTGAATTCTCTTCTCCCTTCCCTCATCTTAACCCGCAGTCCAGGTGGATGGCAGGTTTAAGTCAACATGTATTTATAATATTTAAATCAACAAGTTCTCTTTTTTCCCCTTCTTCATTCTCTCTCTCTCTCTCTCTCTCTCTCTCTCTCTCTCTCTCTCTCTCTCTCTCTCTCTCTCTCTCTCTTCTCTCTCTCCTCCCCCCCTTCTTTTCAGCTGCTCTTCAACTGATCAAGTAATTTGGTTGTGCTGTATCTGGGCATCTTTCAGATGATCTTTTCCCAGCACACAATGGTTCTCTGTGGTCAATTAATTAATGTTTGTGAAGCTTATTGTGCCTCTTGGATGAAAGGAGTTACAGGCTGTAAAGTCATTGTATTACGTGGATGATGACTGATGGCTGTGATAGCATGAAGCTGCTTGCCCAGTGCAAGTGCCAAGGAAGGTGAAAGTTCAGGGCTAGTTTGTGTATCAGATTAATTTGCTATTAAAAAGTTGATTTCAGCTGGGGGGAAAAATGAAGGGTGGGAAAATGGTTCCTTCTTTTATGAAATACGCCAATCCTAATAGAAGCCCTTAGTCACTCTAGCTCTGCAGATTTACTACTATGCGAGTGATTAATCTGTAATTTCAGCAGAAAACTGACATCCTGATAGAGCTAACATTACATCTCTGAAGCAACTCCCAGCAAGATTACTTATTAATTTATTCCGTCTGTATCCAGTCTTTCTTCAGTTGTTCTTCATATGCAGAACTTATTTTAGTTTCACACCAAGAACCTTTTCGGGTCAGAGAGACATTGACTAGTTCCTATCGTTCGGTGGTCTAATAGCCCCTTTGAAGTAAGCTCTTGCTGATGCTAAGTTGAACATCTAAACCACTATACCATATTAGTTTTCCCACTTAAAGACTGGGGGTGACCCACAGCCTACCATATGGCTCCCAGTGCTCAGAGTTATCGTGCTTAATAAGACATAAGGGAGAAATCATTAAATATATGCGGAATAATGAATAGATTATTCACCAATGTTCATTACTAGCAATAACAGTAAGACCTATAAAGCACTTCATAGAGCTCTATAGCCCTCTCATAGTGGCTGTAGTTACAGAGTTGTCATATGCCCCCCCCCCACCATCTGGGTCCTCATTTTATGCACTTTGGAAGGATGGAAGGATGAGTCAAACTTGAGCGGGTGTGATTCGAACTGCTGAACTGCAAGCAGCCAGCAGGCAGCCGAAGTAGCCTGCAGTACTGCATTCTAACCCCTGTGCCACCACGGCTCTTAAATTAGATTGTAATTTATACAATTTAAATTAAACCCATTTCAGTTTTTCTCCTAGCCCCATCCATGTTTTCCAATTGCATTCTTTCCATCAATCGGCCAAAAGCCAAAAGCAAGTCAGACCAGAAATATTGTCTCTCCTCATGTTCCACTCACTGTCCTATCCCTCCTGATTTAAATCAGATTTCCCCCATAAATTTAAACAGGGTTTCATGAGTTTTCATGGCAAGAATTAAGGATGCAATCTTATATCCATTTACCTGAAGTAAATCCATAGTCCTGAATAGCTATCCATGCTGTTGTGCTGCCAATTAGAAATTTAGTTCTGTCCTTGCAACCAGTGTGATGGACCACTTTCATTAGATTACCATGTCACAGGGGTTCTCTAATAGTTCTTTTCTGCCCTTCACTGGACAGCAAAACCTGGATGTTTTGTCAATTTTTGCAATGAAATAGAATTTCAAATTCTAATGATTATGACCAATTGTTTAAAAACTCAATTGCCGGTTGCAGAGTCCTATTGAGGAAGCTCTTATCCTGTCCCATCAACTCAGACCGAAGCCAAGAACGGAGCTGCTCTTCCTCCAAAACTGATCAACAAGTTCTGGTGTACAGTTGCACCAAGACGTCGCGCTGCATAGTTCGTGACCTAAACCTAATGGTTACCTTTGTCATCTGCGCTGGACAATTAAGTGACGGAGGAGTGAAACTGACATTGAGGAGCAGATTTTTGCCTTCCAGCTGCTTTCAAGACTTAGATTTCACTGTATCATGTTCAGAAAGGTCACAGCTCTGGCCAGATGACCAGCCCGGAGGTGCAGATGGCTCCGTTTGTCACCTGACGGATGAGGGCCTCCGCAACCTGCTGCAGAGGGCCAAAGTTCACCAAAAGGTTATGGGCCTCTACAAAATGTCTCGCATTATGAGTCCATCCACAATGGGACCATCCTTTCATTTAGCTATTGCAAAACTCAGATTAATTTCGTACAATAGGCAAACCAAAGCTGCAAGGGACAGCCATTCAGAAGAGAAAGCCACTACAGAAATGCTGTCGTGCAAACAGAGAGGGGGTTGAATCCTATCTAATCTCTCAAGGGGGAAAATGTGCCATATTTTCCAATGAAATGGGTGGTGTTTTTCAGCTTATTATTGCAGCCTGATACTCACAACTTCTGGTTATTCAAGGGTCCCCCTTTCTAGTGAGCAAATGGAAGGTCGACAGGATATCTTTTGTTTGAAGAGATGGTCTTAAGTTCAGCTGATATCAAGATCCATAAAAAGTAATGGGCTTTTCTCTTGTTTCCAGTTCTCTGCCTCCACATGCAACAGATGTTCTTAAGTGCTTCTTGGCTTAGGCCTATGTATTTTTACTCTAATGGGTTTCCTGCTTCAACTGCATTGCAAAGCCTCCATAATTTTGAGATATAGTATGCAGGCTCCATTTCATGAAATAATGGGATGAAATCTTGCAACTGATCACGACAAACTTTTGGGCTTGTGCAAAACTTCTTTGAGTATATACGCCCCTGGGATATAGATTTAATTTCAGTCACCTATAGTTTACCGTTGGGCAAAGAAGATCAAAGAGAACTTTCAGTGGCTTCACAAATTGAAAAGAATATGGGCTTATTTGAGCCCGTAGAAGGACGCTAAGATGTCCACCGACTTTGACCTCTGTTGTAAGAAAAGTTTGACTCATTTCCTGTGAAATGTTGAGATTTGACAAATGTTTCAAAGCCTGGAGCTCCAGCTTTCTACATCTACAATCTCTGGGCCCTTCGCTTAGAAAGAGGGGGGGGGGACATCTTATGCTAGATCATAGGTTCAAAGAAGAAGTAAAAACATATATAGGAGCTGCATAGTCAAGAAAAAATATGCAGAAAATCACCTGGCTCTTCTCTGTCTACATAAAAGTCATTGCCATTGAACAGAACATTCAGCTGTGCTGTAGGCCAGCGGAGGTGGTATTCAGCCAGTTCTGACTGGTTCTGGCAAACCGGTGGCGGACATTTTGAGTAGTTCGGAGAACCGGCAAATGCCACCTCCTGGCTGGCTCCACCCCCATCTATTCACTGGCTCCGCCCCCATCTATTCACTGGCTCCTGAGTCCCAGCTGGTCGGCTGGGTCTTCTTCTGTTGCCCTGCACAGGAGAACGGAGCTGGAAAGCAGGTTAGCGGGGTGGGGTAGAAATGGGGATTCTGCAGTATCCTTCCCCTGCCACCAAGCCACGCCCACCAAGCCAAGCCATGTCCACAGAACTGGTAATTTTTTTCTAATCCTACCACTGATTCAAAGTAACCTGTTGTTGGATTTTATTTTTTTTAATACTTGAACAAAAGCTTTAGCGTTTTGTCTCTACTCCTTGAAGCTCTGCTCAGATTGACATCGGTAATTTACATATATGGGAAAGAACTGATTCACAAAAACAAGTACAGGTAATCCTTGATTTATGGCCCCCATTGAGCCCAACATTTCGGTTGCTAAGAGAAACAGTTGCTAAGTGAGTTTTGCTCCATTTTACAACCTTTCTCACAACAGTTGTTAAGAGAATCACTGCACTTTTTAAGTTACTGACATGATTGTTAAGTGAATAGGCACACACACACACACACACACACACACATACACACACACACACACCATTGACCTTGGTTGTCAGAAGGTGGCATAGATGGACATGGCTCTGGGACACTGTAACTGTCATAAATATGAACTAGTTGAAAAGCATCTGCATTTTGATCACATGACCACAGAAATTCTGCAACGTTCATAAGTGTGAAAAATGGTCATAAGTCACTTTTTTCAGTGACATTGTAACTTTGAACGGTCACTAAATGAATTGTTGTAAGTTGAGAACTACCTGTACATCACTTTTGCACAATGTAAAGGACAGGTGTCAGAGAGGAATGGGAAATCCAGAGTTTCAATCTGTTTTCCCATTTTATACCAAGTAGCAAAAGGCAGTCAGTCTCTCCCTCCACTCCTCTCTCCTCCCGCTCTCCCTCCCTCCCTCTCTCTCTCTGTAAATGTAGCATATTCTTTGTTTCACTTTACTTTTTAAACATTGTTTTAACTTTAAAAAATAAAACAGAATGCTCAATTAAGCAGCATAATTTTTCCTCTTGAAATTTTCTTTATTTATTCTTAGGAAGTATTTGTGGAATGTTTATATGTAACCCAGATAACTGCAGGAAGACTCTTGCTGCGTACCTGTTCTTTTAAATTCCTGGCAATGTTAGAATCTTACAGGTCTCCGAAACCTGTAACCGTGTGACTTTTGAGTCTGCATGGCTACTTATGCTAACTGTTTTATTAGCGTTTGTTTCCTCTTTAACTCAAGTTGCTGCTATTTTCATAATTATATTACATCCGAATTACCATTTTTCACTTTTGCCTTGGCCGGATTCTTTCATTCTAGGGTCTTCTGGAGTCTTTGAAAATGTCTTCAAAAGTTTACACTCATGATATTTGTTTCCAAGAATATAATCATCTGTAACAGGAAGAAAGAATAACTCGGGGGAAGAGTGGGAAGAGGCACAACTAAGACAATGGTAAGATAAAAGAAATTTGAATCCAGGCCAGAACTGTAACCTGAGTAAGCGCCCCATTGAGGGATCAGAAAAGGTCATTCAAACTTCATTACTAATAATAGAAATAGCATTAATATGCATGACTTTGATTTCCTAGTCTGGTCTACCTTAAAAAGTTGACAAATAGTGACCAAAGATATGCTGGAGGCAGTTCAGAAGACAATAAAATAATCTTGAGTACATTCTGGGTTTCATTGGCTAGAGTTGAGCTGCAATAGATCTTGAAAACATTTTATAAGTGTTATAATTGGTAGCAGCAGATAGTCTATTGCACTGGTCTTGTATGATTCCTGTAAGTATTGTGACCAATCTGAAATATTTGGTCAATAAGTTCAATTTTACAAAATAACCATATGAATTTTCATGTTGAACTGGTGCAATAGGATTGGGTGTTTCTTAATATGATTTATAGGGTTAGGGACTTTTTGCCTTTATGACAATACAACACTGTGAGTTGTATTGTGTTGGAGGGGAGGGATGCACTGAGGGAGCTCAACCAATCTCATTGTACATATGTTGTGCACTGACAATAAAGTATTATTATTATGAACACATTTATTTGCTTTATTATGCTATATGACTATATTATGCTCACAATAACTGTGGGGAGAAAATGACTCTAAGGAAACAGTCACTGAGCCAAAAAATATCTTGAATAAGATGATATAAATGCAAGTTTCATTGATTCTATATCTCACCCTTCCCTAACCAGATGTGCTAAGACTACAATGTCCAAAAGTTATCTATCCCTCTCTCTCCCTCCCGCTCTCTCTCTCCCTCCCTCTCCCTCCCTCCCTCCCTTCCTTAATATAGATTGACCTCTTTCAATCTGTTGCCCACTATGCCATTCTCCATATTTTCTGGCATAAGTTGGCTAAAACTTGACTGATTCTTGCTGTTGTTTGCCATTTTCAGTGAGTATTTCTTCCCAAACAACTGCTTGGACAATGACTATTCCTGGGACTAAGCAGTCAGCTCTAATTTCATTGCAACTTACTCAGATCAGTCTTTCCTCTATGGACTTATATTCTGTTGGAGCACTTTCTGTTAATAAATGTAAGTCTTAAACAATCAGTTTTACTCTGTGAGATATTGATTGTATCAGGAGATGGGCTTTGGATTTAGTAGAATTAGGCTCTGGAAGAATAGAAACGTTGGCACCAATAAAACAAAGGCATGGAGTCTATTGCCATCTAGGGGGCAAAATGTATTATCACATTGGTTTCTCTTCCCTCTTGTATATTCCTTATACAAGAACATGGTTGTGAAACAATGGATCTGAAATTAAGCCTTTAACAAAACCTGTCAATCACAAACGCAAGAATTAATTAGCATGGGAACAATTGCTATAGTACTAAGAGGATTTAAAAACAAAATGAAACGAGGATTTGGAAATATTACATGAGTAAAAGAATAATAAACTTATGATCAGAAGCATTCTTTAATGTGCCCAAGCCAAATCAGCACTGCCTTTTGACAAATAGTATATAATACTATTGACAAAAGACTATACAAATATAGATCTATAGGGTATCCATAGTCATTACACTGCAAACAATTCTCTTGGCACATGTCAGGTTTCCATTTTTGTGTTATATAATAGAAGAAGAAGAAATAAGTGGGAGGATGGCACAGATTACAAGTAGCACCAGTATTAAGAATCATCTTTACTTCCAAGAATGTCTACAGGAACCCCATATACATTTTTTTTTAAAAAAATCTAATTAATTGCTGCAGTTTAGAACTCTTTGTCAATGTGTGCCGACTTGGTCAGGGGAAAAATACCATATTTTTCAGAGTATAAGATGCTCCGAAGTATAAGATGCACCTAGCTTTTGGGGAGGAAAACAAGGGGGGAAATCTGCTTCTGCCTCCCAGCAATTTGCTTCCTTGTAACAAACAGCAAACAGTACGGGCAATATACACTGTTTGTAGTGTTACATTTCAGACTACACTTGTACAGATGCTGTTAAAATTAATGTGCTTTCTGGAAATACAGTTATTCTCTGCTATTTAAAAGAAGATACAATAGCACTGGGCCTCTTCAGATCAAGCATTTATTTTAAAAAGCTTCTTCATTTTGTTAAGCTGTGCAGAACAATAATAAAGCAGTCTTTAAAAAATGTCTAATAATTTGAACATTCTATAGGCATTTATAGTTATTGACTTACCTTCTTGCAGCAAACAGCCTGATTAGCACAAGAAAAAAAATCTGCTTATGCCTCCCAGCAATTTGCCTTGTGGAGCAAACAGCAAGTTTCACTTTCAGTTTAAGGATCATCAACTGCTTCAGGCTGCAGAGATTGCTATAGCCTATTGCAGCCTCAGCAAGCCCCGTTTGCGGCAAGCAGGTAAATTACTGGGAGGCAGAGGCCAAAGGATGGGGGACGGTGGGTAGGTGCGGGTTACATTCAGTGTATAAGATGCACCCAAATTTTCACCCTCTTTTAAGGGAGAAAAAGGTGCGTCTTATACTTCGAAAAATACGGTACTTCTCAAAGGTTAACTTGGGGGAAAGTGGAGTATTCCTGGGAACTAAAATATATAACATGATATCCAACCTTCTTGATTTGAGCCCTTCTCTACAGCATCCATGCCATATTCTCAACTTTCCAAAAGGATTTATTGAGCTTATTGAGGACTTATTAAAAGTTTTGGGTGTATAGCAGGGGGGTCAAAGTAATAGCAATAGCAGTTAGACTTATATACCGCTTCATAGGGCTTTCAGCCCTCTCTAAGCGGTTTACAGAGTCAGCATATCGCCCCCAACAACAATCCGGGTCCTCATTTCACCCACCTCGGAAGGATGGAAGGCTGAGTCAACCTTGAGCCGGTGAGATTAGAACCGCTGAACTGCAGATAACAGTCAGCTGAAGTGGCCTGCAGTACTGCACCCTAACCACTGCGCCACCTCGGCTCATGGTTAGATGCATCATGTGCAGGCCACACCCACCCATGAATTCAGCTCCATGAATGGGAAAAATGTCACAAAAGTCACACCACGAGTTTGACACCTGTGGTCTACAAGATTGACTATAAGAAGATGACTGCCCAGCTTCTGCTTCAATACTGCCCATAAAAAGGGACCCATGATTCCTCTGAACACACTCAGATGCTCAGTAGAAATTTCCTCCCCCACAATTTCCATCAACTGGGTCTAATCATGTTTGTCCTATGTTATATTTTGCTACGTTTCTGGCTATGAGCGCTGTCTCTTCCTTCCTTTTCTACATGGCACATTAGAAGAAAAGATCGATATTTATTGGAGTTTAAATTGCATGAAGAACAAGTTAAAGAAACTATGATTGCTTGGGGGAAAAATTTTAAGTATGGGATTGATTTAGAGAATTGGCAGAAATTGTGGTCTCAAAACTACAAAATGACAATGTCTACTGCATATAGAGAAAACTTGTATAAGATGTTTTACAGGTGGCATCTACCCCCGACCAGAATCGCAAGAATGTTTAAGAATAAATCAGAAAAGTGTTGGAAATGTCACCAGATACCTGGCTCATACTACCACATGTGGTGGACTTGCACTGAAGCCAAAAGATACTGGACTAAAATCCACATGTGGTTGGAGAAAATGATACATAAACAAATAGACTTTAAACCAGAGGTCTTTTTATTGGGAATTTTACCAGAAACCTACAACAAAGACTTAAAATATTTGATTGTAAATGTTGTAACAGCAGCCAGAATTGTATTTGCAAAAAATTGGAAAAATGAAACAATACCAAAAGAGGAAGAAATCATTCGAAAAATAATGGACTGTGCCGAAATGAGTAAATTGACATTTGAAATTAGAGAGCAAGAGGATGAACAATTTTATAAGATATGGGACTTGTTTTATCAATGGCTAAGGGAAAAAGAACAAAATTTTGGAAATGAAAAATGATATACTTATGCCTTAATTGGAAAAAGTAAATGATGATATAATTATGCTGTGAAATAATTCAACAATGATATAAGGAAGTACTAATATAAGGTCTGGTGATATAATGTATAAGGTTAAGAATTTATTATAATGATATTTCGCTGCTGATAAGGCAATTCTAGTAGGGGAACAAATGAAAACTGGTATATATAGGCAGCGATGCCTTGTTGAACAATGAAGGAATAAGATCTCTGTTTGAAGGTATGAAATGCAAGGTTAACAATGAATAGAAGTATATTCTCTGGGGGAAAACAATGCTAATGTTAACTGAATATATATGGTAGAAGGAAAATGAGACCTTTAGTTACATTAGAGGAAATATCTGAGATGGTAACCATTATTTGAAGATGTAGATGTTAAAACAACCGTAATCAAACGACATGCTGCATGTGATGATGGTTTTTTTTCTTTCTTTTTTTTTTTTTTTTTGGACCTTTTTTGTCCTTTTTGGCCTTCCCCCCTCCCCCCACCTTTTTTTTTCTTTTCCCCTTTTCTTCTTGAACCTTTTTTTTTTGTCCTTTTTGGCCTCCCCCCCCTTTCCCCACCCTTTTTTTTTCTTCCTCGCTCCCTTGTTTTATTTTGTTGTTTTTTGTTTTTTAAACCCTAGCTTATTGTGGTGCTTATTAAATATACAATAGAGAGATACGGGATGTATAAATTTAGTAGGGATGCACCTGTGATTAAACGACATATTGTATGTGAAGATGGGTTTTCCCTCCCCCCCCATTTTTTTTTCTCTCCATCCTCTCCCTTTCCCATTGTTGTCTATGTAATAAAAAATAATAATTTATAAAAAAAAAAAAAAGAAGAAAAGATCAACAAACAAACAGATATTTTTGAAATAGTGTTGTTCCTACCATATAAATATGGGGCAGTGCTAGATTAGGAGTGTAAAACTGGCAGCCTGCAAGCCAGATGCATTATGTGCAGGCCACACCCACTCCAGCTCCCCAAAAGGAAAAATCATTGTGATATGTCATGTGAAAGCAACATGAAGCGGCGAGTTTGACACTTGTGTGCTAGATAGATGTGCTGTGGCCTGCCAGCTGCTAGCAGAGCTGGTGGCAGACTCAGACAATGAGGAGGTTGGGGAGGAATTTGGGGCAGTTCTGGGGCCTGGGAAAGGCTCTGATAGATGCTCAGAATTGGACACTGAGATAGAGCCAGGGCCGTCTGACATTTCCCAACCACCAGAGAGGCAGCTGCCATTGGAGGCTGATATGAATGAGGAGGAAGAATAGCTGGGGCCTGTTCCAGATGCACGTATGCGCAGAGCAGTTAAGAGAGGTGAACAATGGAGGACAAGGAGTCGACTCGGGAAGCAAAGCACAAGTGAATGCTGAATGGCCCGTCCCTGGTTGCGGAATAAATAGAAGAAAAGATGAGTGTCATAGGAGACAACAGTTTGTATTTCTGAAGATTTTGCTCACTGTGTTTTGTGCCACAAAGACTACTTACCAGAACTTAATTTTCAGCCTTTTGGCTGGGAGCTCATAGCCTTGTAATTATGCAAGGAACTGATAAGGTCTGTTACTGCAGTTATCTCCTTGAAGGACTATTGCCTGGACTTTTTGGTAGGTGAGTGCAATTAATTCTGAAGAGGTAAATAAAGAGGGATTTTTCATGGCAAGGAGTCTGTTTCTTGCTTCTGCTAAGGCTGGGTCAGAACAAGATGGAGGAAGAAACAGTCTAAGAGACCACATGGGTTCCAGCCCCTGAGGTGTAGGCGAGAGAAATTTATCATGAGCTTCTCCTAACTCATCTGTTCAACAGGCGAAAGACTACCAATTATCTTTAATCACAAAGTCTCGGGATTATAAATCTGGACTGCACAGTCAGTAACATATAACTGTTCCCAATCTTACTCTCAGAAAAGAAGCCTGTCCTCATTCAACAAAGAACAGAATGCATAAATGCTGTTTGCATGTAGTCAATGTCATGGACATCCCTTTTAATCTTAACTCGCTCCCTCCATTTGGTAGCTGCCATTACTATCACTAATGGAAATT
Organism: Thamnophis sirtalis; assembly: GCF_051295495.1. NCBI lineage: Eukaryota > Metazoa > Chordata > Lepidosauria > Squamata > Natricidae > Thamnophis > Thamnophis sirtalis. Next base: position 28,844,103 of record NW_028261381.1, read on the forward strand.
CCCCAAAGTGCTAACAGCAGAGGCACGGAAGAAATTTTGGTAGGGGGAGATCACAATGAAAGATAAAAGGTTAGCTCTTCCTCTGCTGCAGGAACATCCTTTTAATTATGTATATAAGGGCTCCCCCCAAAAAACTTGCAGGTATTTCAGATGTGCATTTTGACACATTGGACTTGGCCTTTGGCATTCAACAGGTCATCCTGAAGAGATTCTATATAGTCCCCCGAACCTGCCTTGCTGTTAGGGTCTTGATTTGCATGTTTTGCATGGTTAGAAAGACTGCAGTCTTGAAAAGATAACTAAGAAATGTAAAAGAAAAAGAAAAAAAAGAAAGCAGAAATACTACTAACTACAGTATTGGACCTGCTGGCTGGGATTGCTAGATGTTGTCATTCAATGACATATGAAACAGGTAGAAGGCCAAAGAAGTCCAGATGATGGCCACGCTTGCAGGCCAAAAGCCCGCCCCTTGTTGATACTCATCATACATTAAAAAAAGAGTTGGGCATTTGTCATTCGGTAGAGTGGCCTAATAGCAATGGTGGCCTAATAGTGAAGATAACTTGCCTCCCACTTGGAAAGTTGAGAGTTCAATCCTAGGTAGTGGTTGATGTTTCTCTCTTAAGACACAAAAAGAAAATATCTGCTGAGAACTCCACATAGGTGTCAGGAAGGGCATCCATCAGTAAATGCTCAGTTCTATCCAGTCGCCCAAACTGTACCCCAAATAGGGGCTACAGAGTTATAAAAAGATCACATTTTATTATCTTTCAGTAGAGTCTGCTATTTTGACCTTTTCAACTCATTCCTCCATGAATGCCCTGTTGTGAAGGACAAGGAAAGGTTCCTTCCCAAACTGTGTAGCATCCATTTAGCTTCAAATGCTAGTTGTGCCATGCAAACAGGATACTAATTGCTTCGTCTCAGTTCTCGGTGTACAGCAGGGGTGTCAACCTCAATTTCATTGAGGGCTGCAACAGGGTTGTGTTTGACCTGGCAGGGTAGGCGTGGCCAGCTTGACATCACTTGTGTTGGGGCGCTGTGGTGGTCCCAAGCTCCATTTTCAATTGTGATGGCCTATGCTATCCATGCCAGATAAAACAGAGCTCGGGAGGGCTGTATGCATGTTTTCACTGTAGAGGCACCACGGGCTGGTCCTTCGCTGTTTCCAGGGAAGCCCCACGGGCCAGATCAAAGCACCCCATGTGCTGAATGCAAGCCCCAAGCCTTGAATTTGACACCACAGTATCTGCTTATCTACAGGAAAAAATGCTCCTTTACACTGTGTGAATTCCAGAGTCTGAGGTGATAACAAGTCATACTTCTCCCAGTTCAACCCTTGGTTCATCCACTTCATTCTGGGCACTCAGCCTGTCGCCTGCAAAGAAAGACAAACCTGGTTCCAGATTATTCTGAAGAGTGACAATGGCTTTACATGTGTACTTCATAGATACTGTGAAATGTGTTGCCATTTTCAGGATTTTATTCAAAGGAACTCTCCCTTAAGGCCTAGGTAATTAGCAATTTATGGGTGACAATCTCTATGGCAACAATGTATTTTTCATTCAAGGACTGAAAGATATTTGAAAATAAGATTGTTTATTGTCATTTATGGGAAAGTTGCCCCAAGGAGCACTAAAACATCAGAACCAAGATGCTGAACCAGCTTGAAAGACTTCATAATTGACTGTCTGCGTTGATGTGCATGAATACACATCTATCTATCAATATATCTGACAATGTGGCCCTTTAAAAGACAGCAAAAGAAAGATCTTCGAGCAGGAACTTTGCCAGGATAAAAGAGTATGAGCAGTCTAGAACAGAGATGGAGAACTATTGTGGTTCAACATGTCAAAAATTGCTTAACATGACTCTACTGGTGTGTCACACATACATCCTTCCAACGTGGCAGCCCTTGCATCCTTTTGTATTGTAAAAAAAATACAGTCCAATTATACATGGTGCTATGCATTATATAAAGAAATATCAAATCATTACAGAACTGAAATATGACGAAAAGTCATATTTCAGAGTCATGGTTTCGAGAATAGTATGTCATCCAAGATGTTGTGGCATGTTACGTTTGACATGTGTGTCACAGGTTAGCTGACACTGGTCTAGAACAGGGCTGGTGAGAGGATTATTAAGGGCTGGAACAAGACAAATATGGCCCCCCAAAATGCAATGTGCACCCCCCCTGTACATGTGGCCTGCCCCCGTGCATGCATGTGATATACCCCCCACATGCCCCTCCACCCATACATATGTATGTGACTGCCCCCTCATATGCCCCACCCCCTGCACATGTGCACCCCCATGCACCCCTCCCTCCACACATGCTGGGGAGCAGAGCACATGCAGGTGAGTCACTTCTTTGCTAAAAACCCATGAAGTCACTGTTTCAACCTCTATGTCAATATCTGCAGTTATTAAGTGAATCGCATGCCTGTTAAGTAAATCCTCTTTTTCCCCTTCATGGGACCCCTTTGAGCTCCATGGGCCCCGAATCATAGGAAGGAAATACTACAGGCAATAATGAGGTGGCATCTAATCTCTCTCTCTCTCTCTCCTTCCCTCCCCCTCTCTCTCTCCCCTTTCTCTCCCACTCCCTCTCCCTCTTTCTCTCTCTCTCCCTCCCTCCCTCCTCTCCCTCCCCCCTCTTTTGCTCCCCCTCCCTCTCAGATCACAGGATGTATGTTCTGTAGAAAATAGGGATGTAATAACTGATGAAATTGTTTTTACGCACTTTCCAAAAAAGTATTGTTTGTTTTCTGTGTTTGTTTTGATTTTTTTTCACTGCAAACCATGTTGATTTGGTAATCTTATTATATCAATGATAGGAGAAGGAAATAAATCCATTTCAAATCATACCACTTCAGAATGAACCTGTCAGCCTCTGTTTCGCTACTTGCTTTCGGCTGCCATTGAAACAGGGAGGGGGAGACCTGGTATTTGGGAAGGGAAGTTTTAAATTACAGGAGAGATTGTGTAAAGGGAGTTTTGTTCTCACCAACTACTGTGCATGCTGGTGATAGTGATGGGAGCCACCAAGGCCAACTGTCCTGCATACCAACCTGATGATGCTTTTTGAAGATGGAACTCACATGACACCTGAGGAATTTGCAGATTGGACTAGGGATGGGATTACCAAGGGGAGGGGGTTGGGTCACATATTGATATCTATGATTTTGTGCGCTTTTACCTCAGATCTTGCTTTGCTTAGCTGCTATCTTTTCATAACCAGTAAAAGTACTCTTAATTCTGCGAAATGAAGTTATGTGGTTTCTTTCTTGGTTGCTGAGGGAAGCTGCCTTGACAGGGTTCATGCGATGGTGGGATCTTCCAGATGAATTGTGAAATTCCTCCACTATGTTCATAAACTTTATTGATAAGTGAGACCTTCCAGTTATAACCATCCCATCCCAGCAGGCATAAGCAGTGAAAGACTAGGTTTGTGATCAGGAGACCAGAGGTGTCAAACTGGTGGCCCATGGGCCAGATGCATTACATGCAGACCACGCCCAGCCCAGCTCCGCAAAGGGGAAAATGTTGCAATATGTCATGTTGACGGCCATGTGAGGTGGCGAGTTTGACACCCATGTCTTAAACTTAATAGCTTAGAACAAGGGTGTCAAATTCATGGCCCAAGGGCTGGATGCGTCATATGCTGGCCACACCCATGCCCAGTTTACTGATACATCATGTGACGATGCCATGATGACATGGGTTTGACACCCCAGGATTACAAGAACAAGTGGAGGCTGTAGCATAAAGACCCTTCGCCAAGCTGTGCCTGGTATGCCAATTGCAACTGCACCTAGCACAGGAGGACCTGGCTACAGTGACTCATGCCATCAGGCTGAGCTACTGCTGTGCCTTTGGCATGAATCTGTCCTTATAAGACTGGGAGAAATTGGAACTGGTCCAGAGTGCAGCAGCCTGTGCATATACTGCAAGAGGTGTAGTGGCGCAGTGGTTAAAGTGCAGTACTGCAGACTATTTCTGCTGCCTGCCGGCTGCCTGCAATTTGGCACTTCAAATCTCACCAGGCTCAAGGTTGTCTCAGCCTTCCATCCTTCCTTCCGAAGTGGGTAAAATGGGGACCCAGATTGTTGGGGGCAATAGGCTGACTCTGTAAACCGCCTAGAGAGGGCTGTAGAGCACTGTGTAGCAGTATATAAGTCTAAGTGCTATTGCTAATGCTTCTCAGAGTTGGGAGCATAAAACGCCAATCCTGAATGCTCTGTAGCGGTTGTCGGTTGATTTCTATATACTTTTAAGGTTCTGGTGTTGACATATCAAGGACTTCATGACTTGGCACCCGGGTATCCGCAGGACTGCTTTCTCCAAGCAGAATCGGCTCTAATAGCTCTTGTCAGGAACAGCTGCTAGTTTTCAGTGCCAGCATCCATTGGCTGGTGGCCAACAAGATGGCATGCTGGATGCCTGCCACGGTTCAACGGTATGCAACATTCAGGCAGAAGTTTTAGAAGCCAAGATTCCTTTTTTACCTATAGCTAAAGATGTCTACTGTAACCTAGTCAAAGGCTTGGCACAGGAATCCAATAAACAAATGACAAATCCAAGAGAAAAGACCCAAGAAACGTTGAGGTGAAGTCTGGAGTTCAAAGCATGGCAAGGTAAAGATGACACAGCTGAGACTTAAATAGTTGTTCTTGGTGTTTTTTTTTTTCATGGAGGGAAGCCAGAGATGGTGTTCAGCCAGTTCGGACCAGTTCTATCGAATCGGTAGTAATGATTCTGCAAAGTTCAGAGAACCAGCAAATTGCACCACCATCTCTATTGAAGAAAGTGAGAAATTAATTTTTCTACAGCTTTTTTTCTTTGATGTCTGCATTCCCCGATTTTGCTGTTTCCCTATCATTTTTTTATTTTTTTTGCATTTTATATTTTTCTGATATTTAAGGAGGAGGGGAGGAGGAGGAAGAAGAGGAAGAGGAAGAAGAGGGAAAGAAGAGGAGGAAGAGAAGGAGTCCAGTAGGATCATAACAGTTTGTAATCCCATACTTTTGGACGTCCAGATCAGATGCCAATGGTGCTCTTTGCCAGCAACACAGTTGTGGAATGGCCTCCCCCCACCCCTTGCTCACCTTCAGGAAGTTATTAAAAACTGAAATGTTTCTTGATTTAGTGAATTGCAGCATTTTTAATATTTTATTAACTTTTAATTTTATTGTTGTTTATATTACTGTTTTACTATGGATTCTTTCTTATATGTTGTATTGCTTGTAAATCTCCATGAATCTTTTGATCACAGTAGTTATAAGCTACATACAATGTATACATACATACCGTATTTTTCAAACACACCAAGGTTTTGAAGAGGCAAATTAAAAAAAAGTTTTTGTACTCTGCAGACTTCCCAAAAATGGCCTGTTTTTCATGAAAATGGGCCCCCCAAAAGGGCATGCATAGCCTTTAGCAAACTTGTAGAGTACTCCTGGGGTCTGGGGGGTCAAATTGAGAAAAAATGGCCCATTTTCAGTCATTTCTGACATCCCCAACCCCTAGGAGCATTCTGTAAAGTTCCTAAAGGCTCTGCCTGGCCATTTTGGTGAAGGGGGTGGGGTTTCAGGAGGCAAAAAAATGCTGTATTCCATGTATAAGATGCACCCAGATTTTCAGCCTCTTTTTTGAGGGAAAAAGGTGCGTCTTACACTCCAAAAAAATACAGTACATACATACTGCTGTGAATTCAATAATTCTTGGTCAACTGAAGTCTAGTTTTGTCTCTGGATGTCTAGGGATTCTGCTATGGACACCTGTGCATGAACCATAATTTCCCACCTCAAGTACACAGTGAAGGTCTCTGATAGTTCACCCAGCTCTTTCATTTTTAATTCTGGTTTGCTTTGTTTTTCAATAACGCAAATTAGAGATGCAGATGCAGAAGCTGGAATGCTTTCCAGTTTCCTTCTTTTTAGAAATCAAAGCTTGAACCACTGTGAGGAATTAGACTCCTCCATCTGTTACTCCCCATGCCAAAAGAGATTCTGAAATGCACGAGAAGCCATAATTGACCCAAGCTCTTGTTTTTCCATCATGATATGAAATTAATACACTTTACTCTGTGGTTCTTATCAAAACCAGGTCTAGCAGGAAGGTATTCAAAGGGATTAAAGTTTATAGAAATGCAAATCATTGCAATATCTCACAAAATAGACGACTTTATTCTGTCTGTTTGGAGAATCTCTGCCATCTTGAACTTTGGACATTGTAGTCTCAGAGCATTCGGTTAGGGAAGGCTGAGATATAGAATCAATGAAACTTGCATTTATATCAACTTATCAGGGGTGGGTTGCTGCCAGCATTACTGCTGGTTTGAACCGCATTTTTTGTGTGTGCGTGCGTATTTGCATCTAAAAAGGTCTGCGCATGCGCAAAATGTTTAAAAAGGGGAAAAATTACATTTCTGCAATGAAAATTGTTCTGGGCATGCACAGAACCGAAAATCAAGATGGCGGAACCATTGGAGAACTGGTTCGGGGGTGTGGCAGGCCTGTGTCACTGCCAGGCCACCAAGTTACTACTGATCTGGCCTGGGAGTCTGCTTTGTGATTTTGTGAAGCCTAGATCAGAACACATAACTGCTGTCCTTTGGAACTCGCACCATAATGTCAAGCAAAAGGGCATAAGGAGCAGAGTTTTCACTCTGAGGTCATAATGCACATTTCATGACTTACTCTATTTTCCTCAATACTCCCATAGATATGTATGACTGACTCCATCAGATATCATGGCAAGCAATTGCCGAGCATTTATACAGAGAGAAAAATGTAGAACATTAATTCTGATGCTCTACAGCAGAGATCTAACTTTGGCAAGGTTGGACCAACATTAAGACGTGTGGACTTCTGTTAGTTGAAATCCACAAGTCTTAATGTTGTCCAGGTTGGAGACCCCTGCTCTACAGAAACCTCCTAGTCATTACATTGAGTAGAACTCAAAACTTCTGTTGTCACATTCCAGCCTGACAGAGCCATTGCAGATACATCATGTTAGCATTCCTTTCCAGGACTGTTTGGTGCAAAGATACTGGTGGACAGAAGGGGGGGGAGCAGCGGTGAAATCCAGCAGGTTCTGACAGGTTTTGGAGAACCAGTAGTGGAAATTTTGAGTAGTTCAGAAAACCAGTAGTGGAAATTTTGAGTAGTTTGGAGAACCAGCAAATACCACCTCTGGCTGGCCCCAGAGTGTTATGGGAATGGATATTTTGCAGTATCCTTCCCATGCTATGCCCACAAAGACACACCCACAAAGCCACACCAGGCCCACAAAGACACGCCCACAGAACCAGTAGTAAAAAATTTTGAATTTCACCGCTGGGGGAGAGTGCATATTCTTAACAATCAATTAAATTTTTAATTTAAAATGTAAAAGAAAATTGCCTAACACCCTCCAATTTATGTCCAATCTAATCTGGGACTGTCTCAAACTTTAAGCTGCAACAGTTTCTTCCCTAGTAATATTGTTTGGGTTGAAATCTTCACACATGCTATCAATTCAAGAGTGGCCGTCCCACTGAGCTCTCTCTCTCTCTTATCAGTGGAAGGAAGAAAGGTCATTGAAACAAATGAGATAAGCTTGAGATTTGTGATCTGATTTGGTTCCCTGGTAGTGTTTCTGAGCTGCTGAAGGCTTGCTGATATGGGTCAGCTGTTCTACTCTGAGATAATTATTTCCTCATGTTTTCCTGCTTTTGTTTCATTTTTTAAAAAGCCTTTTTATTTATGATCTCCATCTTTATTCTCTTTGATTCTCTTATTTAGACTTTGTGGATTCATAAATCAGCCCTGACTTTAGCTTGCATGGGAGCCGCCAGCAAAATGAAAGCGCGAGACAGACAGATGGGGAAACATGTCGGAGTCGCAGCATATTGGTTGAATGGTTGATTATTCAGCAGGGACAGAATATTTCAACAATCCCCCACTGTGAAATCAATTCTCATTGAATCACCAAAAAAAGTGTTAAAAGGGACGGACAGTTGATTCCAACTGGGGTGGCAGGGAGGACATTTCCCAAGCGGGTATCACCACAGCAAAGTCTTTTGCAGATCCTGGTAAATTAAACCTCTGAACAGCTTTTGTTGACTTTCTCAAATCTGCAGCTCTCCAGCTTTTAAGGACTGTAGCGTCCAGGATTTCAAGCAAGAGTAGACAGAAGGATTATATGGCCATGATTTTATCTTGATTATCAGGGATAAGAAGGAGGACTTTGTGGATTTTCTGGCGATAGATAGATAGATAGATAGATAGATAGATAGATAGATAGATAGATGGATGGATGGATGGATGGATGGATGGATGGATGGATGGATGGATGGATGGATGGATGGATGGATGGATGGATGGATGGATGGATGATAGGTAGGTAGGTAGGTAGGTAGATAGATAGATAGATAGATAGATAGATAGATAGATAGATAGATAGATAGATCAGAGTTTCTCAACCTCAGCCCCTTTAAGACATGTGGACTTCAACTCCCAGAATTCCCCAGCCAGCTGGGAAATTCTGGAAGTTGAAGTCCACATGTCTTAAAGGGGGCGAGGTTGAGAAACACTGAGATAGATAGATGATAGATAGATAGATAGATAGATAGATAGATAGATAGATAGATAGATAGATAGATAGATAATAGATAGATAGATAGATAGATAGATAGATAGATAGATAGATAGATAGATAGATAGATAGATAGATAGATAGACAGACAGACAGACAGACAGACAGACAGACAGACAGACAGACAATAACTTTTATTGTCATTTTTTACTGTGGGCACACACATTAAAAATGAAATTCTGTTGCCTATTCTCAAAAGTGTACACACCCATAGCACATATATACACATGTTGTATACACTATTATGTATATACCTATACCCTTACATATAAAATACATATAAATATTAATCACTGTCCATCTTGAATACATATCTGAAAGAGGAAACTTGAGAGCACACAGGGTTGATGCTGTTTGGGACAAAACTGTGGCTGAATCTGGATGTTTTCCTTCAGATGCCACAGATGTTTTCCTTCAGATGCCTCCTCCTAGAAGGTAACAAGAAAAACAGGTTGTGAAGAGGAGGTGTAGTTTTCCAGACAATCCTGCAGACCCTGCTCCAGCAATGCTACAGTATGTCCTATGTCCTGGATAGAAGGGAATGAACTACCAATAATCTTTTCTGTCATCCTCACCACTCTCTACACTGCCTTCCTGTCCAAAGTAATGCTTCCAAACCAGACAGTAATACTATATGACAGGATGCCCTCGATTGTCCCTCTATATGGAAGGATCACTTTTTATTCCTTAAAAATTCCCAGAACAAGGTCCCCAAGAAGGCTAATAAGATCAAGAATTGGCCTGTTGCATGAATCTCTTTTTTAGACAAGCATCCGCTTTCTTAGGCATTTGATTAGGGTTATCATAGGACAGGACAGTCTGACCTGATGTTCTCTGCTACAACATCCTACCTGTCAATGATTACTTCAGCTTCAACCTCAATAATACATGGGCAAACAATTAGATACAAACTCAAGATAAGCCGCTCCAAACTCGAATGCAGAAAATATGATTTCAGCAACAGAGTGGTCAGTGCCTGGAATGCTACCTGACTCCGTTGTTACATCCTCTAACCTCCACAGCTTGAACCTCAAGCTGTCTACCATGGACCTCACCCCATTCCTAAGAGATCCATAAAGGGGGCATGCATAAGCGCACCAGTGTGCCTACCATCCCTGTCCTACTGTCCCCATTTAGATATACTCATTTCCTGTGTTGATGTCCATGTTTATACTTATACCTATTATCTTGTACTTGTTCAACAAACTAAATATATAAAAATAAAAATAAACATTTGTGCTGCAAAAATCTGAACAACTGACTGCAGGAGAGTTATCCACAGTTCTTTGCTGCCATCTAGTGAATTTTTGAGGTCTTTGTTTTCATTCCTTATAGCAGCCATAATTCAAAGAGAAAGTAAATATGTGGTATGGGGTGGTCTTCTGTGTAACCAACTGCTTGGAAAGAGAAGAACGCTCTTTTTTGTAATAATTTAAAGAAATAAGGCTTTATCTTAATAAGAGAAATCAACTCTTATCCCTATAATGTTGAGAGGGTTTGTAATGTGAATTTTCCTTCGTTGTCCAGGTGCTACATAAAAGCAGAAACTGTTTTTATTTAGCATGGCATCAACTGAGTTGTACCTTTCCATTACAAGAATTCATTATTTACACTTTGTAATAATAAATATAAGGAGTTGAGAAGACCCAAAGAGAAAGCCAATATATGGACGATAGAAAAAAGATACCGGTTTTTGAAATATGCACCGTCCTGAAAAAAAGCAACACTAGATGGCAGGAGAGCATTCTTTTCTGCTCTTACCAAGGGGGCTTTTTTGCAAATATAAGGAGGAATGGATAGTAGGGCTGCCATGTCTGGACTGCCAAATTTCAGGCAATACCTAGATGGCAACAGTAGCTTTGATCCTCTCTGATGACATCTGGCAAAATACTGGATTTGTACAGCTCAGATATAGCACCTTAACATTAAAAACAGGCAGTTAGTTATCTGTTTGTTTACTTGTTGGCAGTTTTGGGTGGTGTACAATGAAGCGTATTGATTACATAATAAGCTGCTGCAAATGCTGTCTCCACTGAGTACTGTATTGACTTGTGTGCATATGTATAATTGCCGATAGAGATATAGCATCTATTATAAAATATAGATCAATATAGTATCTAATTGTATTCATTGTATCTAGAAACAGAATCTACTGTAGGATCTACCTAGATGTGAAAGAGATAGATAGGAGAGAGGGGGGAGGAGACGCACACATTAGATGCCACCTCATTATTGCCTGTAGTGTTTCCTTCCTATGTTCTGAGGCCCATGGAGCTCAAAGATGTCCCATGAAGGGGAAAAGGAGAATTTACTTAATGGGCATGCGATTCATTTAATAATTGCAGATATTGACACAGAGGTTGAAACAGTGACTTCATGGGTATTTAGCAAAGTAGTGACTCACCTGCATGTGTCTCGCTCCCCAGCATGCATGGAGGGAGGGGTGCATGACGGGGTGCACATGTGCAGGCAGTGGGGCACATGAGGGGGCAGTCGCATACATGTGTATGGGTGGAGGGGCATGTGGGAAGTATATCACACGCATGCACAGGGGCAGGCTGCATTTGCAGGGGAGAAAGAGAGAGAGATCAATAGACACATAGACAGACAGGCCTGTCAACTACTAGACTGTAACGGGGGTCTCTACAACGATTTAGTCTCTCTTACTTGGTGCTCTGAACTAGAAAGCGGGTACCACTGTCACCCCTAGGGAATATTTGCTGGCTGTTTTTCTTAAAGTGGTTTGTTTACACACGTCTTCCTTGTTTTGTGATATATGCCTGGTTCCCAGGAAATAACCTTTCAGCTAAAGAAGAAACAAAAACTACCCAGCTTTTTCTAGGAAATTATAATAGTGCTATATGAGTGGATTTTTTTTAGGGACGCAGTGACTCAGTGGCTAAGACACTGAACTTGTCAATCAGAAAGGTTGGCAGCTTGGCAGTTCAAATCCCTAGCGCCATGTAATGGACAGAGCTTCTGTTACTTGTCCCAGCTTTTGCCAACCTAGCAGTTCGGAAGCATGTAAAAAATGCAAGTAGAAAAATAGGAACCACCTTTGGTGGGCAGGTAACAGCGTTCCGTGCGCCTTCGACATTTAGTCATGCCAGCCACACGACCACAGAGACATCTTCGGACAGCACTGGCTCTTTGGCCTTGAAATGGAGATGAGCACTGTCCCCTAGAATCAGGAACGACTAGCATATATGTGTGAGGGAAACTTTACCTTTACCTTTATGAATGGATTCATACTAGCTTCGTCATTATGCTAATTAGTTTTGGGGTTAATATTTATGAATGGGATCAGGGACACTGAGGTTCAGATCTATCCTCAGCCATAAAAGCTGTTTGAGTCACCTCAGGATCTAAATTACCCTGTGTAATTTGTTCATAAAGAAAAATAGGAGGAAGCAATCATATTCTTCGCTGCTGTTAAAAAAGGTAGGATATAAAGGTAGATAAATTCATAAGTAAGGGATTTGGTGGATTTACCTCAACAATCAAGAATTAAGGGGAACATCTGAACAGTTTATGTGCCCTGTACATGGCTATACTTGTAACACTTCTAATTCTTATGCAATAGGATCGGGTGCTGTTATCTATAAAAAGACCAAGATAACACAAGAAAAGAACAATTGCTGACCTGTAACTGTGATTCTTTGAGTAGTCATAAGTACAGTTACATAAAGTACTCTGATAGGTATGTGCAGAGTCACTGTCAGGAAGTTCATATACTTTGGTGGAAGGTCTGCCTTGTACTGCAAAAGCTCCTCAGTGGTGGGTTACGGCTGGTATGCCCCAGTACAAGCGTACCGGTGCCTGCTGCAAGCAGCAGGTACCATTCTGGTATGGTGCTGCAGAGAGCCTGCCTGCCCGCCCGCCCTCGTTACCTGTATTTGACCCAACTGGGCCATTTGCACATGCACACGCAGCGTATGGCGCCTGCCCAATGCTCCGCCGAGCAGCTGGAGCATCGCAGGGTGGTGGTGCACATGCGTGTGCCGCGTGCATGCACGTGGTGGACGCCTGGCCCCATTGCAGTGTACTGGTTATCACGGGATCTGAAACCCACCACTGAAACTCCTGGATTTTCCTCTCCATTCCAGATGATTAGCGTAGCCATCACAGAATCACAGGAATTCACAAAGATACGCACTTCTTGAGCAGAGATGGAAGAATAAGCGAATGCTATATGAGTGAAAATTACAGTTCTTACAAGCACTGAACTTTCTATTGAAAGAGAGAGACCTCCCTTCACTTCAGGTAATATATTCACTAGAGAAATCAAGATGACTTGTCGGTACCACCTCCAAATTCTGTAGCAGCTACCAAAACTGAAGAAAAATTTCACCTGGTGGAAGATACTCCCAGCAAGTGGTAGCAATAGCACTTACACTTATATACCACTTGACAGCCCTCTCTAAGCGGTTTACAGACTCAGCATTTTGCCCCCAACAATCTGGGTCCTCATTCTACACACTTTGGAAGGATGGAAGGCTGAGTCAACCGCAACTAAAGGTAGCCTTTGACTTACAACAGTTCATTTAGTGGCTGTTCAAAGTTACAACGGCACTGAAAAAATTGACTCATGATCGTTTTTCAAAGTTACAACCTTTGTAGCATCCCCATGATCATGTGAACAAAATTCAGATGCATGGCAACGGATTCATATTTATGAATCAGTTGCTATGTCCCAAGGTCATGTGATCACCTTTTATGATCTTCTCACAAGCAAAGTCAATGGGAAGCCAGATTCACTTAACAATCAAGTTACTAACATATCGACTGCAGTGATTCACTTAACAACTATGGCAAGAAAGGTCATACGATGGAGCAAAATTCACTTAACAAATGTCTCACTTAACCACAGAAATGTTGGACTCAATTGTGTTCGTAAGTTGAAGACTACAGTGAAACACATTTTGTTCTTTGAATCAGGATGCCTGCATAGTCCTAATATCTACTACTTGGGTCTTAGATAAAAGTGCTGACCTAGCATGTTACAAAAAGACATAGCTGACAAATGATGTGTTCATCTCTTCCAATACTGTACTCCGTGGGATACATCAGGCTAGAATTGGAGAACTGGGGAAATGCAAAGCCCTATAGGAATTTCATCTCTAATACCAAATGCTCCATTTAGCAAGTGCTGCTGTGTTAGGGTGACCAGGACAGGGTAGAGGTACTATTAGTGCACCATCTATCCAATTGCCTAAATGTGAGAGCTTGTTCTCAAATAGCCAAATAGAGACCTAAGAAAAATTCACAAATAACCCACCACCAGATCTACCTGTTACCAGAACAAGTCCGGGTGGAATCCATTGCTTCTGCGCGTCAGGCCTGGAAGTCATCTTTCACATTGGGCCTTCAGGCCTGCCACCTTTTCTACTGTTGGATAATGGGAGGGGGGATTATATGGAGTGTGAGTGAGATATAGTCAAAATAACATTCCTTCTCATAAAGTCAAGGTCATCTTGCCCTGCAGCTGCAATTAGGTGGCTGGGAAGCATCTCCAGTTGGGACTATGCCTGATTGGATCACGTGATGGACATGTGGGTGTTGGGCAGGGACTTGAACTTTCATTTGGTGGGGAAAACCTGGAAACTTTCAGATTCGGGTTTTCCCAGATGTGCCAATATGCCATCTCTAATAAAGTGGAACTTTGAGAGACTCAAGCCTCAGAGTCTTCTTTCATTGGGGGTCTTATTTGGAACCCTGATATTAACCTGAATCCCCTTTAACAACTCTACCAGCTCCCCCGAACTCCGGGGTGCTATCCGGGGTTCTGAGCCCCAAACGTTGACCCAAACCCAGGCAGCGCAAAGACTCGGGAAAGATGGAAGAAGACAAGAACACTGACACTGAGCAAAAGAGAACTGCCTTAACCCCATTATATCATGCAGGCAGGATAAAGAGGCAAAGAGTTTGATTTAAATATAAATAGGCCTGGCATTTGACGCATAGTGCTTGCTGGAATTCTTTTGTCATCATTTCTTTAGCTTTTCTACAATTAGCCCATTATTTCAGGTTTTTGGGTCTTTGGAACTCTATTATTGCAATTTTCCATCCTGTCATCCATGAGAAGTCTGGCATGAACTGCCTTCCCAAAGGAGATCCCATAGTCCAAAACGTAACTTGATTTATGTTTAATTAAATGAAATTAAACTAGGTAAAACTTTGCACAGTTCCTTGTTGTATGTTTCAGCATTGTTTCTTTCAAGTTGAAAATTATTTGTGGTCAACTGATGGAAGGCTTCCAGAGGTTTCAGATATCCTTGGGCATCTCAGGGTGCCTGCCACTGCTCCATTTGAATGTCATTTCAAGTCAAGTTTAAAGGTCAGGAAAAACAGGAGCTTAGAATAGAATAGAATAGAATAGAATAGAATAGAATAGAATAGAATAGAATAGAATTCTTTATTGGCCAAGTGTGATTGGACACCCAAGGAATTTGTATTTGGTGCATATGCTCTCAGTGGACATAAAAATACAAGATACATTCATTAAGAATCATAAGGTACAACACGTAATGATAGTCATAGGGTACAAATAAGCAATCAGGAAACCATCAATATCAATACAAATCGTAAGGATACAAGCAACAAAGTTACAGTGCTGCAGTCCTAAGTGGGAGGAGATGGGTGATAGGAACAATGAGAAGACAAATAGTAGTAGTAATTACTTACCTTACCTTAGTAATTACTAACCTTAATGAATGGTTTGACAGTGGTGAGGGAATTATTTATTTAGCAGAGTGATGGCGTTCGGGAACTTTGAAGTTATTCATCAGGGAATACAGTTAAGTTCATATATCTACCTCACATTCTTCCCCACTTGTTAGTTTTCTCACATTTAACATAGAAATGCTCCTTATTAGTTGTAAACTTGTGACATAGTTGTTGCTGCTTTTTCAGATACTCTACATTAGGGGTGTCAAACTCAAGGCTCAGGGGCCAGATCTGGCCCACAGGTAGCATCAGCAATAGCAGCAATAGCAGTTAGACTTATATACCGCTTCATAGGGCTTTCAGCCCTCTCTAAGCAGTTTACAGAGTCAGCATATCGCCCCCACAATCTGGGTCCTCATTTTACCCACCTCGGAAGGATGGAAGGCTGAGTCAACCTTGAGCCGGTAAGATTTGAACCGCCGAACTGCAGCTAGCAGTCAGCTGAAGTGGCTGCAGTACTGTACTCTAACCACTGCGCCACTTCGGCTCTTATCCAAGCCGAGTACTTCCAGGTACTTAGATCTGACCCACAAGGCCACCCTGGAAACAACAAAGGACCGGAGTGCAGTGCTTCTGCCAGAGAAAACGGGCTCCTGAGCGCCGTTTTCGGCTGCCACGTCCTCCTGCTGCTACGTCCTCCTGCCAGTGAAAAAAGAGCTTGCACATGGCCCTCCCAATTTCCGTTTTCACTGACAGAGGGTTGCAGGAGGACGTGGCAGCTGAAAACAGAGCTTGGGAGCCCATTTTCACTGGCAGAAGCACTCGGGCTACCACAGGTGCCCCCGAACGAGTGCTGTCAAGCTGGCCATGCCCATCCCAGCCATGCCCACCTCCAGGCCACTGAGGTCAAACATAAGCCTGATGTGGCCCTCAATGAAATCGAGTTTGGCACCCCTGCTCTAGATCAGTGATGGTGACCATTTTGGGCTCAGCGTGTCAGAAAATCAGAAAGTGCCTAAACTGATTCTGCTAGCATGTTTTAAACACACACACACACATGCACGTATGCACACGCGCACACACGTAACAATTCTTTACATATTCATTTATTTTTAAAAAAAACATACATGTGTGATTCTTCAGGATTTGCCACACACCACTTACCTTCAGGCGGTGTTCCCTTTCTGTTAACAGGCCTCTGCGGCCTAAACCGAGGCAGCTCCAGGTTGCGGGAGGCTTTCTTTCTTGAAGTGGCTTCTGCAGCCCCCAAAACCCTTGTCTGGTTCTCGCACAATTTTTGGGAGGCTGTGCACGAGACCACAGCCGTCTCGCACAACTTCCAAAGAGTCTGGAGGCTGTGTGAGAACACACCCATTCTCACGCAGCCTCTGAAAATCAGGCAAGAACACGATATGCTTTGGTGAATAGCTGTTGTTGAGTTTAGGGGAAGAGTTGGCTTCTCACCCAAAAACGTGGCATTATCACCTTTGACACACATCATAGTTTCAACAACACTGTTCTAAATTCCCAAGACCACTTGTTTGTTTGAGGCTCACCGTGCTTTGCTTTCTGCCTGCATATTTCTTCTAGATGTATGAACTCTTTTTTTCCCCCCAGATCCTTATTGCCTCAAATGTAAATTTGGACCTCAACAGATTCTTTTTTCTCTTGCTAAACTCCCACAGTGATGAAAACCAACCAACCAGCCAACGAAAGAAGCCTTAAAAGAGCATAACTGCATCCCCCCCCAACTCTCCCCACCTAACATAGCAAAGGGAACAGATGGTTGAAATAAAAGGATTAAATTCTCTAGGACTGCAGTGAGGCAAAACTAAAATTAACGCTGTCCCCAACTTAACTTTTAGGAACCTGAGGAAATGTGCCATGTATTTGTTTAATCAAGTGGTCAATCACAAAGAAAGGGATTCAAAAAACTCAACGGGTTGTGTTCGGTGGGTGGTTTTTTTAAGGGTGGAAAGTGCTTTTCCTTGCAACTGCGATGCCCAGTTTTTGCTGATCACTGCCTAAAAGAATTCTCCTTGCTATGTTCTGTTCCAGAGAATCAGCCTCTGCCATTCAGAATCTGTACTGTGGGACAGGACTTTAAATAGGAAAAAGGAATTGATGACAATCTGCTGCCCCAGTTTAAAAGCCCTAAAGTGTTCATTGCTAAATGCAAATATTCCACTGGATATGACCCCATTACTATGATGAATACCCAAACAGAAAAATGCATATTTTGGACTGATTCTGGAGGGGTTGTGAGTGTGGAAGTGCAAAATTTGCATTCCCCATCATATATATGCCCAATGGTTACAGATTTAAAATGATTTATGTCCATACGATTACAGATTTAAAATTACAGATGTAAAAAAGATGTTAAGACTCTAGAAAGAGTGCAAAGACAACAAAGATATCTGGAGGCTAAAACTGGAGGCTAAAACATATGAAGAATGATTGCAGGAACTGGGTATGTCTAGTTTAATGAAAAGAAGGTGGTAGGCGGTATGCCCCGGTATGAGCGTACTGGTGCCTGCCAGGAGCACCGGGTACCGTTCCAGTACAGTGCTCTGGCGGACCCACCCACCCTTCTTACCTGTATTTGAGCTCTTTGGCACTTCCGTGCATGCGCACAGAGCATATGGTGCCTGCGCGATGCTCCGCCGAGCAGCTGGAGCATCGTGGAGGCATTGCAGGAAGTAAGGACACATGTGCATGCTGCATGTGTGTTCACGCATACTGCGCATGTGTGTGCACATTCATGTGGTGGATGCCAGGCTCCGTTGCACCATACCACTTGCAATGGGATCCGGAACCCCCCATTGACTAGGGGTGACATGATAGCAGTCTTCCAATATCTCAAGGGTGCCACAAAGAAGAGAGAGTCAAGCTATTCTCCATAGCACCTGAGGGCAGGACAAGAAGCAATGGCTGGAAAGCAATGAAGGAGAAAAGCAACCAGAGGTGGAATTCTGCCAGTTCACCCTGGTTCAGGCGAACCGGTAGTGGCGGTGGTTGGAGACTCTGCTCACCTGCCCAGACATCATCAGAGATGCTCTGCATATGCAAAGGTAAGATGATTTCATGCCTGGAGGCAATCTAGAACTAAGAAGAAATTTCCTGACAGTTAGAACAATTAAACAGTTGAGCAACTTGCCTCCAGAAATTTTGAATTCTGCAACATTGGAAGTTTTAAAGAAGAGATTGGACAACAATTTTTCTGAAACGGTATAGGGTTTCCTGCCTGAACTGGGGGGTTGGACTAGAAACCTTCCAACCCTGTTATTCTGTTCTGTTCTGCTCTGTTCTGCTCCGCTCTGTTCTGCTCCGCTCTGCTCTTATCTGCCTCTACTGTATTCTTTGTACAGAATGATACTTACCGCTAATCCTTGGCTTTAGCATGTGTCCCCACAATGATGTGGTTGCCAGCTCGGCAGTCGGTGCTCAGCTACCAGTTATGACATTTCAGAGAGTTGCAATCATGTGATCACAATTTCCAATATCCCTTGCCAGCTTCCCACAAGCAGTCAATGAGGAAGATGGCAGGAAGTTGGAAGTCACAACCATATGAGGCCCTTGCTCAACAACCAGCATGGTACTTGAGTTATAAAGGCAATTGGGACTGGAATTTCCATTGCTAAATGATATAGTCATGTGATATGTTATACTTTACGACTGCACTACTTAGTATTGGAAATCCCAGCCTCAATTGTTATCATAACCTGAGGACTACCTGTAATTCAAAAACGAAAATATCTTTCTAAGTATCGTATGGCATTCCAGAAAGCAAAATGCTTTGTATTTTATCATAGATCAGGGTTCTCAAATTTTTATTCACCACACACCACCTTTAAATACCTTTTGTGGCCATGGACCATGGTCACAGATTATCAAGACTTTCTGTAACTCAAAATTTAAATCACAACATTTATTCAAGTCTTCGTAAACACCTGTGATGTCCCCTCCCCCCCTGTCTTTGCGGACCACAGGTTGGGAACCACTGTCATTAAAAAATGAGAAAATAGCAAATGTCTTATAATCATGTATTCTGCAGGAGTCTTCTTCATTGATACAAGGTATTATCATTAGCAAGATAACATAAGCCAGCCGTTCTAGTTGAATCTCAGCCTTCAATATCTTCAGAGCCCTTTTGTGATACAAAGCTTTTTTTCCCACCTATTTGACAAAAATACCTTAAACCAAGGGTGGGCTTCAAAAATGTTAGTAAGGGGTTCTCTGTCCAGGTGCTGGGTGGGCATGGCCCTGGTGGGCATGGCCTAATCAGCCTCCTGCACCATGGGGGGGGGGCATTGTCGCCCTCCCCAAGCACCAGTGCTCGTCCTGCACTTACCTGCATCCAAAACAGGCCGCATGGAGACTCCTGGGAGGGGAGGGGTGGTCAGGGCCAGCCAGGAGTGAATTTGGGGGTTCTCTGAACTGCACAGAATCTTAGCTAGAGGTTCTCCTGAACCCCTGCAAACCCCCAGCAGCCCACCCCTGCCTTAAAACTTAATATTCTTAAATTTTACATTGAACTAAGAGTACTTTTCCATAACCCTATAGACAAAATAGAACATGAGTTTTGTCTTGATGCAGTGCATGAATGATTGGCAAATTGTTAACAGCAGACTTCCATTTGATGGAATTGTCCCATCGAAACAGATTCGGACATTGAAGGGGAGACCTGCTTCACGGCAGTAAATTGAATTGGATGACCTGATGGTCTTTGCAAGCATCTATTTCACTCAAGGGCTATTCTGGGGTTGTGGCAGCAATACACAAGGTTGCAATTTTACTTCCATATGTGCAGAAGGCTGGAGAGAATTGAGTGGTATGTTTGACTTTCTAACATTGCCTTGAGTAGCCGGCCAATAAATTTGTTCACTTCATTAAACTCTCTGCTTATCAGGGCTTTTTGGGGGGAGTGGGTCAAGATTAACACTGCTTTGGGCTTCATTCACTTTTTCAGCTGTTAGCTCCCTTAATGGGGCCAGCCATTAGCCCTCATGTGTTCGTTTTGATGCTAATCGAATGTTACACTACTAGGTAGGTCCTGCACCTTGCAGCTCATGAATCAGCATTTGGAAGCTGAGCTCAAGACAAACATTTAAATTCTGCATGACTGGATCAAATTGAAGGTTTCTCAAAAGTGGCCAAGCTTGCCAACTTCTTGCATCTCAGAAAACTCAACATCAGGACTCTACCCTATAAAGAGGTGGAGGGGAATGGTTATTCTTCCTATCCTGCCAATATACCCTTCTCAGCTGGACAACTTAATAATGCTAGTGACATGAGAGTTCTTTCCAATAATGCCAGTCACCTATGCCAACCTCATGGCATCCCAAGGAACCAAAATGATAAGAGACAGCCAACTTAGACGAGGAAATAATGGGGGTCTTTCTTCAGTGTCATGAAAAGCAACCCAGAAGACCAACTGGAAATGCAGCAAACAGTTTTAAACATTTATATATTTAAACCGAAGAAGGCCAGCGCGGATGGCAAGCCGGCACTTTAAAGGCATGCCGGCATTTTAGAGTGCCGGCAGGCAGGGCTCGGCCGCCATTCAGCGAAACATGTTTCGCTGAATGGCGGCCGAGCTCTAAAGTGCCAGCATGCCTTTAAAGTGCCGGCTTGCCATCCGCGCTGGCCGGCCCGGAAGCCAAGCCGGCACTTTAAAGGCATGCCAGCACTTTAGAGTGCTGGCAGGCAGGGCTCGGCCACCATTCAGCGAAACATGTTTCGCTGAATGGCGGCCGAGCTCTAAAGTGCCGGCAAGCCTTTGCGCTGGCCAGCCCGGAAGGCAAGCCGGCACTTTAAAGGCATACTGGCACTTTAGAGCTCGGCCGCCATTCAGCAAAACATGTCCTTGTTTGTGGCCGGGCGGCACGCTTGCACTTTAAAGTGCATGCCGCCGCCCGGCCACAAACCAGGACATGTTTCGCTCTATGACACGCCAAGGTGGCATGGCTTTAAAAAATAAAATAAATAAAATGGGTGGAGGTTCAAAGGTCCATTCATACTCCTTTCATACATTGAAAGCAACTTATCTAAGACTAGGCTGTTGCTTGTGTTGCCAATGTCACTGCATTGGACCTTGGATTCCTTTTGACATTGTCTCTTGCTTCTCCTTTGGAGCTGATGTCTGATTGATTTATTGGGTCTGATTGGATACTGGCCTTGATCCCTGCTTACTTATCTGACCAAACCTGACCCTCAAAGGTATGGCAAGAGGACTTTTGCAAAGTCTGCTCTCCTCCAGGTATCTGCAACCAAGTCTGATTATCTCTGGCCTAGAGCAGTTTTGGTAGCTTGCCTTCTGGCAGCCAGCTATCCTGGGCACAGAAAATAACTCTCTGTGCTATTTTTGTCGCAGTTGCCAAAAAAATGATGCAGCTTTAAGTGATTTGAGCTTTCCCCATGATTTATTTTCTTTCAGAACTGAATCTCAAAATAACTTGAATTAGTTAGCATTTGAGTTTTACATTTAAATTGATTCTGGACCGATATTTGCAACAGAAATTGTTGGGAGTCCATTGTGAATCTGATGGTATAGAAATTGGGCAGATAGACAGACAGAGATAGAATATTACTTAAAAGTGTTAGATTGGCATAAAGGTATGCCTATATTAATACTTCTAAAATATTTTGAACAGTATTGATTAAGGACCTTCTATGGCAAGAACTAGGGACGCGGTGGCTCAGTGGCTAAGATGCTGAGTTTGTTGATCAGAAGGTCGGCAGTTCAGCGGTTCGAATCCCTAGCACCATGTAATGAACTGAGCTCCCGTTACTTGTCCCAGCTTCTGCCAACCTAGCAGTACGAAAGCATGCAAAAATGCAAGTAGAAAAATAGGAACCACCTTTGGTGGGAAGGTAACAGCGTTCCATGCACCTTCGGTGTTTAGTCATGCCTGCCACATGACCACGGAGATGTCTTCGGACAGCACTGGCTTTGTAACAGAAATGAGCACCGCCCCCTGGAGTCGGGAACAACTACCACATATCTGCAAGGGGAACCTTTACCTTTACCTTTGGCAAGAACAAACTCTAGATTCAATTATTTTCTTAGCAAAACAACAGTAATTTCATGAAAACAAATAATTTTCCAGAATTTTAGCTGAATCTTTAAGGCTGGTTTTCCAGTTTTGATTTTCCTATGGAAAAGTGTAATATTTCTAAAGAAATGGCGGGATTTTACCCCAATTTTTAATGTCAGCTCTGTCATATTTCCCAAAAGACCCATTTTGAAGGCATTGGTTTATACAGAATTAGTTATTGCAAAGAAATATAAACTGCCTAAAACACAAAATTGCGAAGTATAGCTCCAGGCAAAACATTCTTTTGAATATTCATTGGACTCATCGATAAGTATACAAAAAGGATTGCTTACCTATCTCTAATATGTTAGAATGGATTAAAAAAAACCACTCATTTGATAGTCCAAAATCAGAAGAATCCTGGTAGCCCTTTTCTGATTAACAAGTTTTATTAAAATCAAATCATGTGTGTATTAATTTATAGCAATCTTTTTTAAAAAGTCTTAGAAAAGATGCTACCAGTTTCATTTCAATTTGGAGCTGTCATACTTCAATGAGAAAATATCCTTATGATGTTCAATTAAATTTCATACTGGCTTGATATTTACAAAATTGTTAATATTGTGTTACCAAGATCTTTGTTCTTTGTGGGTATGGATGTTCTTTTAAATCTTAATCAAATATTTGAAATTTAGCAGAGGAAAAGCTAAGGATTTATTATGTATGAGGGAACAAAGATTATAATTATTCAGATATAGAAAGATAATTTGCATGGGTATTTACACTCACTCTATAAGCTGTTGATACAATAAAAATATTATTGTGATTGTCATTTAATGAACAATATAAATGTAATAAACTAAATATAAATAATACTTTAGTTTATTTATTCTTTAACTTTTTCATTTCTTCTTTATAGGTAATATAATTTTTAAAAAATATATATATTCTATAAGGGATTCCTATTTTTAAAAACCTGAATGTCTGCCCGGACACCTTTCTTTCCAGCTTGGTTTAAAGAGCTAAGATGATGCATCTGATATGTAAAGCCATTGTAACATTTAAAAAAAAACCTGAACACA
Organism: Thamnophis sirtalis; assembly: GCF_051295495.1. Taxonomy (NCBI): domain Eukaryota; kingdom Metazoa; phylum Chordata; class Lepidosauria; order Squamata; family Natricidae; genus Thamnophis; species Thamnophis sirtalis. The sequence continues at coordinate 28,867,531 of NW_028261381.1, forward strand.
GTCTCTACATCATATGGGTTGTGGATAGTAAACTGCATCTTAAACCGGGCAATGTTGGCAAATTTCTTCTAAAGAGCAGCCATCTTTGCTTTACATAATATAGAATAATGAATTGTGCCAACAAGGACATTTATTTTCAAGAAAATTCAAGATTGCAACATTCTTTTGGTGCAACAGGTTAGCATTGCTTCCTTCTGATAACATTAGCACTTAGACTTATGTACTGCTACACAGCCCTTCACAGCCCTCTCTAAACAGTTTACAGAGTTAGCATTTTGCCCTCAACAATCTGGGTCCTCATTTTACCCACCTCAGAAGGATGGAAGGCTGAGTCAACCTTGAGCCTGGTGAGAATCAAACTGCTGGTAAGCAGCAATCAGCAGAATTAACCTGCAATACTGCATTCTAACCATTGTGCCACCACGGTTTTGGTATATTTTATTTTAAATTAGTGTATAGTATTTTAAATAGCTTTGCATAAATAACAGCCACAGTGGAGGAGAAGAGAGAGAAATTTCCGAGTTTGAACAAGCTATAATATTCACATTCTTAGATTTCATTTTAAAAAGCTTCTCAGTAGGGAAGTCAGGATGGAGAGGAGAAAGGAGAGGAATAGGAAAGGCAGAAGAAGGGGGGAAGGATAAAGAGGAGGAAGAGAAAGAAGAGAAGGGAAAGAAGGTGGGAAGAAAGAAGGAGAGAAGAAAGAGAAGAAACTGGGGGAGGAAGGAGGGAGGGAAGAGAAGAGGGTAGTAAAGAGGGAAAGAGGGAGGGAAAGAAAGAGAGATGGAGAGTTGAAAGGAAGGAAGGAAGGAGGGAGGAAAGGAGGGAGATTAAGAGAAAAGGAAGGAGGAGGGAAAGAGGCAGGGAAGGAGGAAAGGTATGTGAAAAGGAGGGGGGGACCGAGGGAGGGAAAGGAGGGGGAAGGAAAGGAGGAAAGGAGAAAAGAAAGGAGGGAAGGCAAGGGAGAAGGAAGTAAGGGGGGGAGGGAAGAAAAGGGTATGGAAAAGAAGAATTGAGGGAAGAAAAGAGGGAGGGAAAGATACCTAACCTTTGATGTTTATAATGATTTGATAGTATGGGAATATCTCGAAATGTAGTTGTATTGTTTTTTACAAGTTATGGATGTTGTATTTTCTTTTTACCAATAAAATCTTTTTTAAAAAATTAAAAAAAAAATTAAAAAAAAAAGCCTCTCAGAAACAAGTTACTGTTGTCACTATTCTGCCCAATTTATGCCAATGGCCTGGTCCTGATTTTCACTCTTTTTGGCCAAGCTCCTCTTGTAAAAACTCCTTTCAGGAAAGTGAGAAGAAAACAGGATGCGCAGTGTCTAAATAGTCTTCTAAGTGGGACACTTGATAACAAAAGATGGAAAATGGATGATATAATTAAGATCACAAAGATTACAAGATAATGCGGCAGATGACTATTCTAACAATAGTACAGGATTTTTTTTTCATTTTGTGATTCAGCAGAATTATACATCTTTTCTACCAATTTTTGTAGTTTCTTTGAAACAATCTGTTCAAATTAGGGAGCTTGTTATTAAAACAGTCAAAAAATTAAAATGAGCCAATAATGTAAAGCTATTATAATTTCATTATCCATTTACTTTTAAAAAATATTGTACTTTTGTTATAAAATAATGGGACGCAGTGGCTTAGTGCCTAAGACGCTGAGCTTGATCAGAAAGGTCAGCAGTTTGGTGGTTTGAATCCCTAGCACCACGTAACAGAGTGAGGTCCCATTACTTGTCCTAGCTTCTGTCAACCTAGCAGTTCGAAAGCATGTAAAAATGCAAGTAGAAAAATAGGAACCACCTTTGGTGGGAAGGTAACAGCGTTCTGTGCACCTTCGGCACTTAGTCAGGTCGGCCACATGACCACAGAGATGTCTTCGGACAGCGCTGGCTCTTCAGCTTTGAAACGGAGATGAGCACTGTCTCCTAGAGATGGGAACGACTAGCACAAATGTGCAAGGGGAACCTTTACATTTACCTTTAATGCTTTACCAAGCATCCAAAAAGAACATTTAAATGTTCCTTTTTATTTCTCTCTGCACTATGCATTCATACAAATCTGTCCATTTTTATAACTGATTTTTTTTTAAAAAAAATATCCTTATTATTACTGTATTATTTTTCTTCTGCGAGCTGAAACTTTCATTATAACATCTAAAGTAGGGAAACAAAAGGTATTGGTAGCTGAAGTCTTAATGTAAGGGGAATATCTATATCTAGAGAAACATCAAGAAATTCCAATGTAGAGATATGTGAAGATTGAATATCCTATGCAGATAAGGACTGAGAATAAGGTCCAAGAACAGAATCAGTCTGTTGTATAGCTTTGGGGAGCTACCTGCTGTTTTCTTTTCCTCTTTCTTCTGAATATCTTTTTGATTTCTTTTTCATTCTTTCTCTTGTTTCCATACAAGTGTCTCTTTGTTTTAACAGCATGCCTTTGCCAAAATTCATCTCTTTAAGGGTTTGGGATAGAATTATGTAATTATGTAATTCTAGGCATTTTTATCAGATGGATCCATCACAAGACCAAACAATTGATACAATGGTAACACAATGCTCTGGATTCCCCTCCATCCATCCATCCATCCATCCCTCCCTCCCTCCCTCCCTCCCTCCCTCCCTCTCTCTCTCTCTCTCTCTCTCTCTCTCTCTCGTGCAGCTTCAGTTTGGCAGCAGTGTTTGGAGCTCATGGAAAGACAAATGTACTACTTCTCTATGACTCATTAAAGCAGCTACATTAATGTAAGCCTTCCCACAGCTGTATAATCCTGGAAAAAATGCCACTGTTTCAATGTGTCACATGGAAGGGATGCTTCACACTTCTATACATTCCAAAGCACATCTTCCAAATTGGATCTGAAGCATAACACAGCATTGTGGGTGTATTAACAACAACCTGAAATCAATTATCCTATTTTCATGATTTTACATTCTATCTGGAGGCCAAGATGTGGAACTATCCCACATAGCAGATGTTTGAAACATTGATCAATGGCACTAATAAGCAAACGCATTTAGGCATTAAAGAAAAAAACAAAATTCATTTAGGGAAAGAATAGAGGGAGGGGGGGAGAAATGCTTTTTTAGCAAAAGCTCAACTAATGCATTACTTTTGCATTTACATGTAATTAGACCATTATGTTGAAAGACAAGCAAGTGAATGATTTTAAATTACTGTCTCCTAATTTATAATCTCTACCCCATTCACCAGAGCAGTCATGCTATTAATTTAATATATACTGCATGACATTCTATTTCCTCTTCTAGCCCAAAATGACTTTTGAAAGGGAGCTGCTTCTCCTCAGCAATTTATAATAATTATCAGGACCTCTGGGTATCAGCAAAATGATTTAGTACTTTTGATTATAATGGCTAATTCAGCCCCTCCACAGAAGGGATTTGGGAAAGGGTATTTATTTCTTCTAGGAACTTTGAGCAACCCCACTAAGTATCACTTATTCTATCAGTGCAATTCCCAAAGTTGCATGTGAAATAAAACAGATGCTAAGGGGAAAGAATCATTATGACCTCAAGCAAGCATATTTTTTTTCGCTGAGCTGTCTCACTTTTGGGCTCTGAGTCTTCAAGTACATCAAAATGAATTATTGCAAATGGCTAAACAGGTGCCTACTTTAATTCACTGTGGACAATCCAGATTTGACATCCATATCTGCTCTTAAAAAGTCAGCAGGAAAAAAAAATGCAGATAGTACAAATATTCTGGCCTATTTTGACATGTGAATCATGCTCAGCTCCAAGTTGATGACAGGGAAAGTTAACACTGAAGAACAAATTGGCTGTCTAACCCAAAATCTGTTATTCTAAATCTGTGATGGCAAACCTATGGCATATATGCCATAGGTGGCACGCAAAGCCTTTTGTTAGGGCACACCAGGCATTGCCCTGTCAGCTGTAGCGTGCATGTGCGTGCTGGCCAGCTGACTTCGGCCTTCTTTTTGGGCCGTTTTTCGTCCTCCAGAGCGTGAAAAACCACCCAACGCACAAATTGGACTTCCAGTTTGCGCATTGAGCCGTGTTTCATGCTCCGGAGGCTTCAGGGAAGCCTCCTGAAGCCTCTGGAGGGTGAAAAAAAGGCACTATGGGCAAACCAGAAGTCACTGTTCCCGAACTTTTGAGTTGCCCGTACATTTTTCGTCCTCCGGAAGCTTCCGGGAAGCCTCCTGGAGTCTCGGGGGGGGGGGCTCTGGAACCTGGGGAGGGGGGAAAAAGCACATCAAAAGCGGGGTGCAGTGCTGGTCGTGTGCACATGCGCACAGGGGGGATCACGTGAGCATGCATGCTGGGGTCGTGGGCATAGCATTATGGGTGTGGGCATGCATGTGCATGACCCCCCTGCGCTCCCCCCGCTTTTAGTATGTGATCCAAAAAAGGTTAGCCATCACTGTTCTGAATGGAGCACTACTAAGCACATTTCAAAGTTTTGCATCTGACTTACTTTATGGGCTTAGTGCTTCTTTGAACTCCATGTTCAGTAGGGGGATTACATTTTTTTTCCTATTTATCATTTTTTTATTAAAAATATACACAGGAATAATAAAAACTAATTCAAATTAAAACAGAACAGAGAAAGCAAAAGAAAATTAACAGAAAAAGCTAAAAGTGCAATTAGAGGGGGGAAAAGGGGAAGAAAATAGAAAGAAAGATAAAAAGAAGTAGCTTCCAATATTCTTCACAGCAGTTGTAATATAATTATATTTTAACATCTCTAAAAGTATATAATAACAATTTTCTTTCTATAATCTATCTGGTCTAATCATAAAAAGTATAAGTCAAAAATTTATTTTGTTCACTTTTATGCAAAAGAAATCCGTGGTTTCCAGTCACCAATACATGTAGATATGATCCTTTTGCTAATCCAATAATTCAGTTTGTTCATCTCAGCAAGTTCTGTAAATTTCACCAAATCAGGTGTGTGAAATTTGCAGTCTGTGGGCTGGATGCATCATGCGCTGGCCATGGCCATGCCTGGTTTAGCGAAGGGGGAAAAAAGTCATGATATGTCATATGACGATGCCATGATGACACAGGTTTGACACCCCTGCACCAAATCATTCCTCCATTATGAAAATTGCTGAAGCTTTTCATTTTTGTGCATACAGTAATCTCGCCACAGTAATCATACACAGATAGTCCTCAAATAACAATTATAACTGACCTGGAAATGTGGTCATAAATTGTTGTGGTCATTACGAGGGTCACTATGTCGATTGAACTTGATTTTGCAAAGGTTTTTATGACAGTTGTGAAGTGATTACCACAGTCATTAAGCAAGTCATGTGGTCATTAAGTGAACCACGTTTTCATGAAGTTTATTCATTTATTCTTCCAAATGAGCCCCTTTTTTTTGCTGGAAACTGAGCCAAAAAGACACAAATCATGGTGATGTGAACAATGCAACTGGTCATAAATGCAAGCCATTTCCAAGTTCCCAATGACTGGGGTGTATGTTACAACTTTGAAGATGGGTCCTAACTTTTGGGGAATCCATTGTTGCTTTGAACAGTCATTTAAAGTGAGGATTACCTGTATTGAAATAATTTTCCATGGCTTTTTTTTAGAAATCCTAAAAGAAGAAATTCTGGCTTCAGTTGAATATTAAACTTTCAAATCTTCTGAATCAATGTATGTATTTGAATCCATTTTTTAAGCTTTTCACATGTCCACTAAGCATAATAAAGGATTTCTCCATATTGTTCATATTTCCAGCATATATTTGAAATGCCTTTATATATTTTTGCTCATTTCTCTGGCATCATTCATGTACCAACAATGCATTGTTTTATAAAAAATTCTCTTTAAGATCATAACAAAATGTAAATCTAAATCTTTTTAACAATGTATTTTTCCATTGATCCATCTGTATATTATAACCAACATTCTTAACCCATTTTTCATACATTCTTTAATCTGTTCTTCCTGTTTCAAGTTGCAAAATCAAAATCTAACTAAAATTGTTATATACATTCAAGCTAAAATCGCTATATGTTTTAGCAATTACATGTTCTTCATCAGTACTTCAAATTTGTACTTCAAATTCTCTTACTTTGCTCCATTTCATACATCTCTTTCTCTATTTCGAATTTTTGTAATAACTGTTAATGAGAAAACCACTGACTATATTCTTGTGCCTTCTTTAATTGCTCTCTTGATTTAATTTGATATTCCTGTTGATGATTTAAAAAAAAATCATCAACAGAAAATCTGTTTCTTTTTGTTACTTTGTTTTCTCATTTGCAGTTACATGATAGCATTAGCAGATTCCAGCAAACCCAGTATTCTCCACTGATCATACGATGCTGGTTTTATCTGACCCTTAACACACAATTTAATTAGTCTTTTAGGCCTATTGACCTAAATGGAGCCTTCTAAGTCTAACATTCTAACATTCTGCTTAATGCAGGAATCTAAATTAAATCACCACAGGCAGCTAGCAAACTAGCCTCTTGAACATATCCAGTAAGAGGAAGCCTATGTGTAGGTAACTTGCTCATAATTGGGTCAAATTGTTCTTGGTGTTAGAAAGTTTTTTTCCTCTCCCTCCCTAATATTTTACCAGAATCTGATTTTTTTAAAAAAAAACACCACCCAGTTACTTGAATCTTGTTACTTGAATCCAGGGGTGAAATTCTGCATGTTCTAACAGGTTCTGGAGAACCGGTAGCGGAATTTTTGAGTAGTTCAGAAAACTGGCAAATACCACCTCTGGCTGCCCCAGAGTGTGGAGGGAATGGAGATTTTGCAGTATCCTTCCCCTGCCATGCCCATCAAGCCACGCCCACAGAACCAATAGTAAAAAAAAAATGAATCTCACCACCGCTTGAAAACATTATTTCATGCCCTACACTCAAAACAACAAACAAGGAAGTCTCAAAGGTGCTTTTTCAAAAGGCAACTGGACTATTTTTTCCTTGAGGAAGAAGAAGAAAATGTTTTGCTTCTCACCCAAGAAGCTTCATCAGTTGTGATGACAGTGGTGGTGGTGGAAGGATAGGTACTGACAGGATGGTGGAGGGCAGAGGTAGGTTTCTCACTGTACGGTACGGTACGCTAGAAGAGGTAGTGAAAAATCTGGCAAACTGGACTGGTAGTAATGGTAGTTCTCCCATCAGAAGCTTCATTAGAAGCTTTTTTTTTAAAAAAGCCTTTTTTCCCTGCCAGTTCAGGCAAGGGGGAAAAGGCTTTAAAGGGAGATGGTGGGAGGGGGGAGGGAGAGAGGAAGGGAGAAAGGGAGAAAGAAAGAGAGAGAAAGAAAGAGAGGATGTTAGAATGAAACCCACTTTTCAGGCGGGAGATTCAGCAAAGGAGAAAAACAAATGCTGTTGCTTTAAGTCTCCGAACTGAGCATGCCTGGCTGTGGAATTCTGGGAGTTGAATCCACAGGTCTTAATGCTGCAAACTTTGGAGACACCTGCTTTAAATTGAAAAGCTACTAGGAAGGAGGTTTGCAAAGTGATATTCAGCAATTCGTTTCTGGGTCAGCTGAACAACAAACTGGATAAAAGGAAGGATTCTTATGTGGTTCTATGTTTTTGAAGTTTTCGGGTTTGTGCAATATGGGCTTCGTGTTTGGATGATTGCCTGCTTGTGTGAGCCAAACTTTCTATAGGCTCATTATCTCATTATCTCTATCTGGCAGGAATGTGGAATGAGTCTTAGGCAGGTTTCTTTGTTAGCAGCTTAATTTTTCCTTTTCTGGGAGCCTTTTCTTATGAGTAATATTTTATTTGGGGGCGGGGGTTGCTTCCCACAGAGGAGAGAGAGAGAGAAAGAAAGAAAGAAAGAAAGAAAGAAAGAAAGAAAGAAAGAAAGAAAGAAAGAAAGAAAGAAAGAAAGAAGGAAGGAAAGAAAGAAAGAAAGAAAGACAGCACAGTAATTTAGGGCTAGAAGGCTACTCAAAGGTCATCTAGTCCAACCCCCTGCTGCTGCAGGAAATCTTACATTGTCTGAATTATTTTGGTGCCTCTAACAGAGAAGAAAATTGCCAGAAAGGAGAAGGAATTTACTAGGAGAAGGCTGCCATGCAGAAGAAGGCAGAGATAGTCTTTGACTACAATTGAGCCCAAAATTTTGGTTGCTAAGCAAGAGAGTTGTTAAGTGAGCTTCACCACATTTTACAATACGGCCATGCCCACCTGGTCACATGACTGCCAAGTCACACCCACAAAACAGGCCACACCCACAGAATAGGTAGTAAAAATTTTTGAAACCCAACCCTGGTTGGAAGGGACCTTGGAGGTCTTCTAGTCCAACCCCTTGCTTAGGCAGGAAATCCTATACCATTTCAGACAAATGGTTATCCAATCTGTTCTTAAATACTTCCAGTATAGGAGCATTTACAACTTCTGGAGGCAAGTTGTTCCACTGATCAATTGTTCTAACCAACCTAGTTTTCTGCTGACTTTTATTGGAGCAAAGTGCTATGTTTTGTATGCTCTTCAGTGTCTATGCCCCATGAGTGGTGAAATAATCCATTTGCCTTTCTTGAAATAATGTTCTAGTTTATATGCTTTCCTTTCATTCAACTCATTACATGTTTTTATTTTTAATTAAACACTTAAAATCCTGGAGGTTAAATACAGATAACTCAATGTAATTCACATCACCCAGCAGCAGTTAGCTCTCTCTCTAAATGCCCAGCTGACCTCTTACTATTTGCTCTCATTGAGAAACAGTTCATGATTTCAGGCCAAGTTTGTCAATATCACTGCTTAATATTGCATGTTACCTTGACTCCGGCTGCAGCTGTGCTCATAAAATGCAGAAATGTCAGGTAATGAATAAACAGCATGAAAGGAAAAAAATGAATTATAACGTAAATAAGATAAATTAGATTTCTATAAATAAACTCTGAAGAGTATCAATAATTAGAATGGGTTTTTTTGCTTGTTATAAAGGGATCAATTCTTGCTTCATCATCCTATTTATATACAAATATAACCCATCTTATTTATCCTATCCTATTTATATACAAATATTTTACACGTTACATTTTGTATAACATTTCAATAATTAACCAACATACCTACATCTAGCCTCAACTGTCTTTTTAAAAGATTTTGTTCAGCTTTGCTAGCAACATTTTGCAGCACTATACCTAGGGGTTTTTTTTCCCATTCAAGATGGAATCTTATAGCAACCCAAACAATGCTGGTGTTTTGTAACATGGGATACATTTTGAACAGAAACAGGTAGAGAAATGCACACATGTATACACTTTTCAAAAACGACTTGCAGGACTAACTTTCTATATGCAATTGATATGGCCAAATGTTGGAATATGAGAGAGAGAAAGGAGAGAGAAGGGAGGGAGGGAGGGAGGGAGGGAGGGAGGGAGGGAGGGAGAGAGAGAGAGAGAGAGAGAGAGAGAGAGAGAGAGAGAGAGAGAGAGAGAGAGAGAGAGAGAGGATATGAATCATTTTCTGGTTCAGAACTGATACACATAAATAGATTCTAGAAAGAGAAGGACACCTTTCCCAGAAACAACCACAGATTTAGAAAGTTAATGCTGCATTGGTTTTAGGGAATGAGATGCACACCACAGGTTTCACCTGACTGTTCTTTGAAAGAATGCCCAATTTTGAACTAACAGAAATCTTGAAGTTAAACTCTTTGATAATAGAATAGAATTCTTTGTTGGCCAAGTGTGATTGGGCACACAAGAAATTTGTCTTTGGTGCATAATGTCAGGGTTAACAACAACAACAACAACAACAACACATAATTTATTCAGCCCATCCACTCCAAATGACTCTGGGTGGCTTAGACATCTGAAGCACACGTAGAGTGGAACAGTGGCAACTTCTGCTAATTTCTAAGAGTTATGCATCTTCTTCACATACATCATGAGAATGCCACTATCTTGTTCATTTTGACGCACAGTGGGGGGACACAGTTTACTTGGATACGCTCCTTAGTGGAAAGGGCAGTGCAAAAGACTCATCTGTGCCAGTGTCCTTTTCCTCCCTAGAGAACTCTGCCCACTTCAGCTGTTGATAGCTAGTCAAAGAATTAGTCTATGAAATTTGATGCACAACAGTCACTGGGGACCTTCACTGGGTTTATCCTTACAGCACAGAAAACAGGAGAGAAAAGTGATATATCTCCAGCCTGTTGCTACCGCCAGGATATGGCAACACAGTGCTTCCCTACTTGGCAATTGTTCTTTTGCAAGTTCTCATTTGCTATGTCAGTCAAACTATGGAACTAAAGGAAAAGGACAGCTATTCCTAGAAGAACAACACTGATTCTTTGCAGGAACATTTCATTATTTTCTTATGGAGAGAGAAAAAAAGTTTTTTTGAGGGGGGAAAGGGGGATGACAGCTGCAAGCCGAAGGATCTGCTGTAGTGCCAACTTCAATTAATCTTCAATTGTGAGAAGGATGGCAGTACCCATAGCTCATGGGTAAAAAATGTTCTTGAGTTGCAGGTTTGGTAATTGTCATGTTTAGTGGGGTTGGGTGGATTCCTATTTGAAGAATCTGGGGAGCCATTGCCAGTGTGTTGTATTGCCAATCTTCCCCATCCTGATGCTCCCCAGAAATCTTGTGTTACAATCCATTGTTTTATTTGTCCATAGACTTAGATCTAAAGCCTACCCTTTTAATAGCAGCTTGTCAAGGAGGGAGAAGACAAGAAGGCAAAATCAAAATGCAAATAATGAAATCTATAAAACAGGTAAATATGAGCTAAAAGCTGGAGATATAATGAAAGCAACAAATAAGAAATTTACTACCTAACTACAAGAAGATCTAGGCAAATACTGTACACCAGAAAGAAATATTTTTTTCCCCTCAGACCTCTATACCCATCTGCTGACAAGCTTCAGCATTAGGTCTTTAAAGTGTTCTGGTTGGAAATTCCTGTGGGAGTTGACTTGCAAGATTCATCAACATTATTTCTCAAGAAATGCACATTAAGGACAATGCGCACGTAGGATTTCTGCCAACAGAAGGTCTATATATAAAGAAGAATTGTAAATACAAATGGAGGTGGATGTTTATTGGATCTCTAAAATAAAAACAAAACGCAGTGCAGTAGAATACTTTCCTATTAATGTTGGCGATCAGATGGACTGCATTTATGTTAAAGGCAGAAAATTGCTTGGATCATGCTGCACTTCCATCTCTTTTTAAGCAGTCTAAACAACATTTATGTAAGCAAAGCTGCTATCAAGTGTCCTATCCATCTCCTCTTTTCAGTTCTAAATGGGATGAGACACTGCAAAATAGATATGCAAACATGGCTTTGTTTCAGAAGCAATTCAAAATATGAACAGATTCTGTGGGGTTGATCTCTCTCTGATATTAACAGAAAATTTAATTAATTATGGGGAAAAGCCTTAGAGAGGAAATTCCCCTGGCATTGGACTGGCATTCCCTCTCAGTGCCAATTTCTCTTGGCATTGCCTCTAAGGGATTAAATATCTCTTAACTATATTGATAGATAGAAAGATTTAGTTCCGGCTTCCAGAAAGCTGGACATCAGTTTCTCAGCTGACCAATAGTTGAGCGATCATTTGATTCTTTCACACAGGAGAGCATTTTAAAGAGCCAGTTTGGTCTAGTGATTAAGGCACCAGGCTAGAAATCAGGAGAGTATAAGTTCTACTTCTTTATTAAGCCTGAAAGCTGGCTGGTTGACCTTGGGCCAGTCTCTCTCTCTCCCAGCATTAGGCTCAGGTAATAACCAGATCAGTCCATTCCTACCACAACCAATGGTTAAATTTTGAGTTGATCTAAAAAATGGAACCTTGCACTTATGCAAAAAAATATTATTATTATTATTATTATTATTATTATTGTTGTTGTTGTTGTTGTTGTTGTTGTTGTTGTTTTTTCTTCTTCTTCTTCTTCTTCTTCTTCTTCTTCTTCTTCTTCTTCTTCTTCTTCTTCTTCTTCTTCTTCTTCTTCTTCTTCCATATCAATCATCAGACACTGGTGATCATGTTGGGAAAAAATGCTAGGAAGAAAGAAAAAAAACAGGAGAACATTTTTATTAGCAAGAGTTGACGCTCCAGCTGTTTTGAAGGAAGTTTTGTTTAAATGCCCTATATACTCCATGTCAATGTCCTTGTGTGGATGCTGCTAAATTTACTGGCTATATGTTTTTATATTGCCATTTCTGCTCCCTAAGAAAAATGATACCTTCTCTTCTGAAAAAATTTCCAGGACATTTGGGTGAATTCTGTCTTAATCAGAACTACCTACAAAGCGGTAGGTATTTTGGCCCAGATCTCTAGGAAACCTGCTATTAATTTAGTTAAATCATTGCATTTAAAATCTTTTTTTCCTTAATCAACCTATGGAATTTAGGTTCCACCACAAAAGCGCGTAGGACAAAATTGCGCTCGACAAAAGTGCACTGTGACGTCATCACAGCGAGACGAAAAAGATCGAAAAATGTAAAAATAAAGCGAAAACCTTACCCTAAGCCCCCCAAACCTAACCCTAATCCTAACCCTAAACCTAACTCTTAACCTAACCCTAAACCTAACCCTAAACCTAACCGTTAAAGTAACGAAAAACCTAACGCTAACCCTTATCCTAACCCTAACGCTGACGCTAACACTCTAAAGCTAACCCTAACCCTTAACCTAACCCTAACCCTAACCCTAACCCTAACCCTAACCCTTACCTTTATGTGAATCGGCTTGCTTTAATTTAATTTTTATTAATTTTTATTTGAATTTTTCGATCTTTTTCGTCGCGCTGTGATGACGTCAAAGGCGCGATTTTGTCGATCGCGCTTTTGCCGTCCGCACTTTTGACGGGTCACGGGAATTTATACACACCATATCAACAAATGACATTCTTCTTCCTAATCACTTGCATATGGATTATTCTTTATACTATTTATGTTGTTTGTATTTGTTGCCATGGATTGCACCAGTGAGGCTAAAATCAACTTTGTTGCATACATAGTGTACAATGACAATAAATTCTTAATAATCTTTTACTGACACCTAACATTCATTCCCACCCCTTGCAAAACAAACCCTCCCAAAAAATGTTAAACTACTAAAACTATTTGCAACTTGTTGACCTGTCTTCTATATGTTAAGTTAACTTGATTTCCAGAGTCAAAAGATAGAGTATTAGAACTACCAAAATGTGCAACTGATGACTCAGATAAAACACAATCCTTCACCCAAACCCATAACATCACATCCCTAAGAAAAGCTCTTGAAAACCCCTTTCTCCTCCTCCACTTTCTCAATTCTTTTCACAATTGAACTTGGAGGAGTGAAAGCTGTAACAGAAGATCAAAAACAATGGATATAAAAAGTAAGCAGTGTGATCTCGTAGACATCTGTTCAGAATAGGTATCGTTTCGGGGTGGGGTTTTGTGGAAAGATGGGACATTTGGGATTGTTCCTAACCTATTTTAAGTGTGCCAATTCTTCAAAAGGGAGAACATTTAGGGGCATCTATTTCTCATCTGCAATATTTCTTTCAAAGTTGCCCGAGTATAAAGGGGACCTGTTCAATAGCCACAAATAGAGAACAATGGTTCAGTGGTGAAAGATTTGTTCACAGGGCAGCTGCTATTTGGAATGTAGGTGGCTGATTACTCTGCAAAGAACCAACCACAGCAGAATGCTGTTTTCACAGTTGTTTTATTATTGAGCAATCTTCTTTGGAGCAATTTGAACAAGAACGAAATTGGCAAGGATATTTCTTCTATACATCGCCCTCCTTTTGTCTCCTGCTGTTTAGAGAAAACTGTTGAAAACACCCCAAGAATTAGCTTCACAATAATTTGTAACCTGCACCTGTTGTTGTTCTGCTTTCTGAAAATTATGAATTCTTTGTCTGGGGCAGGGTTTCAATTATCATGGAACGCAGTGGTAGGATTCAATTTTTTTTACTACCGGTTCTGTGGGCGTGGATTGGTGGGCATGGCGGGGGAAGGTTATTGCAAAATCCCCATTCCCTCCCGATCATCCGGGACTCGGGAGGCAGAGAATAGATGCGGACAGGGCCAGTCAGAGATGGAATTTACCGGTTCTCCCAACTACTCAAAATTTCCACTACCGGTTCTCCAGAACTGGTCAGAACCTGCTGAATTCCACCCCTGATGGAACATTGATTTTTCTTTATTTAAGAGGCATAACAATTGTACAATGAGATCCATATATGACCCCCATATATAACCAACCCCCCATCATCCATTTCCTGGGGGTCATGAGACTATTCTAGCCCTTGAAGCCAGCCAGATGGCCGCATTGATGTCTTTCCTTCAAGTCCAATAGAAAGATAGGCCAGTATGTTTTGCACAGCCTTCTCTGACTAGCCCTACTCCACTTTAATAATGGGGCCAATGAGGGATGATGTCCTTGGGGAGCCAAGTTAGGGAAAGGAAATGGTGGGTTTTATTTATTTGTTTATTAAATTAATCTGCCACCCGTCTCATCCAGAGATGATTCTGGTGGCTTACAAACTTTAAAACTACTACACATTAAAGTGATAAAATAACAAATACCAACAATAATAAATAAAAACCATTAAAAGATGGGGGGGCACATGAAGTACATGGGGAAAAATGAGATCTTTCCTAATCTAATAGCCAGAATGGTAGACCCCCATTGGGACACCAGGCCAACTGGCAGAGTCAGGAAGACCCTTACAGAAAGACAAATGGGCAGGTGCAGATCTCACCTCAGGGTGGGTATGATGTTCTAAAGGGCAGGAGCCATGACAGAAAACGGTCAGCCAAAATCCCTCTGAGAATTTTCTTTGTTTTGTTTTTCTTCCTGCCAAGTACGACATGCCAATCCCTAATTGTTCTCCTTAATATGTAATATGATGGGGTTGGGCAAGCAAGTGCTTCGGTTGATTTAAGCAGTTGTCATGTTGTCTAATGACTTAGGCATGAGCACAGGGTGAGATGGTGGAGCTCTCCTGAATTGAAAGTTCTCCTTCTTACTTCTTCTGTGTTTGCATTATACCAGCTGCTATATTTACACAGATTTAGAATTCTTTCAAAAGATCACTAGCATGTGTTCAGAAATAGCCCACCTGACTTGACATGTGGCAGTCAGCTTAACGGGCATAGACAGAGGTGGTATTCAGCAGCTTCTGACCAGTTCTGGAGAACCGGTAGCAGAATTTTTGAGTAGTTCGGAGAACCAGTAAATGCCACCTCTGACTGGCTCCGTCCCAATCTATTCTCTGACTCCAGAGTCCCAGCTAATCGGGAAGAAATGGTGATTTTGCAGTAACTTCCCCCTGCCATGCCCACCAAGCCATGCCCATCAAGCCATGCCACACCTCCAAGCCACGCCCACAGAACTGGTAGTTGAAAAAAATTGAATCCCACCACTGGGCATAGAGGATAGCAGGGCAGCAAAGAATAAATGAATGCACATATAAGAACAGTCTTCAATTGGAATGAGAACAACATATTATTTGCTCTTATTTGCTGGATGGTCAGAATCAGAAACCATAAGAACTACAGGAGTTAACTGGAACGATACCAGTGATGTGCGGTGAGGGTTACTGTTGGTGAGGCAAGAGCGCAGCGGCGGCGAGAAGCAACGTCCCCGCCGCTGTGTCAGACAGGCATCTCACGTTTATGATGGACATAAACGCGAGACGCCTGTCAGACACAGCGGCGGGGGTGTTGCTTCTCGCTGCTGCCGCGCTCTGCCACCTCACCCCCTGCCTCCTCCGTCCCCGCTGACATTCATGGGAGCAGGTCGGGCGGGGGTGGCTGGCTGGCTGGCTGGCTGGGAGGAGAAGAGCGGTGAGTCCCTCCCCAGCCAGCCACAAGGACTCACTGCTCTTCTCCTCCTCGGCATCCTCCCCGCTCGGTGCTGGGCTGGCTGCAGACCGGGGCAAGCCGCCCAGTAGAAAATGCTGGGCAGAGAAGAAATTGCTGCTGAAGAAATGGCGGCTGGTGGCCAAAGAAAAACCTCTCCAGAATCACCATTGCACTTGCACAGTCGCTCAAGTGCAAGACATGATTCGCTGCTCCCAGATCAGGAGGCGGGAGAATCAGTGCCTTTTTTCCATATTAAATTATTTGCTTTTTAACTCCTTCTTAACTTTTAAAAGGCGAAAAATTCCTTATGCAAAGGAGGCCCCGAGTTCTCTGGCCTCCTCCTAGTTAACACTGAGAGCAGACACCAAGCCACTGTGACTTGAAATCTGGTAGCAACTATCCTGGCTTTAATTATTTTTAAAAAATTCATTAAAACTCTTTCCTTTCCCTCAGGAGACTGGTGAGGCCCCACCTCCCTTGCCTCTAGTGACTGAACGTCCCTGAATGATAGAATCAGTGGATGCTGCTGATTTAACAACTGGTTCAGTGAGAGAGAACTTTGCATGCTTAAAGTGTTTGTGCACAGCACTGAGAATGGAGAATTTAGAAGCTCAGCTGCTTACCTTCCAAGTCAGCAATGGTAAGTAGAACAGTGGGGAGGGAGGGGAATCAGCTGTGCCAGGTGATTGATATGAGCTAGAAAGCAGGAAATAAAGGATAGAATAGAGCAGGGGCAGGTGGGCGGGGCCAACTGATGGTCAGCACTACCGCCCGAGTCAGTCCAAACCGGCTGAATTCCACCTCTGGATAGAATCCTAAAAACCTGGCAGAGATTCTCTCCTCTCTCCTCTTTTGCCAAAGACAGTCAAAGCAGGCAATCTTGAGTTTTTCGTCCCTTCCTCACACCTTTTCAGGCTGAGTTGATGCTTTGTAATGGTTGTGACATACCTTCTTCAAGGCTGCCCCTTTCTCCCCTCCAAATATTTTTTTTATTTCTATCTTTTTTATTTATTTATTTATTTTTTATTTACTTTATTTTTTTTGTTTTTTTGTTTTTAAGTAGGAGAGGAAAGTTGGAGGGGTGTGTGAAAGAAAGGGTGTATGGAGGGTTGAAGTGGTATATTGGGTTTGTATTTTGGGGAGTATTTTTGACAAGGATGGCTGTGTTTATTGCTCAATGTTATATGGCCCCGGTTATGCACAGTATATATGTGACTGTATGAAATGAAAATGAAAAATGAAAATAAAACATATTTGAATAAGAAGGCTGCCCCTGTCATCCTGTGCAGAAAGTGACCAAGTCCAGGAGTAAATAAAATTACAGCAATGTTCCAGTTGAGGGGCTGCCACAAAGAAGAGCGGGTGAACTTATTTTCCAAAGAACCAGAAGGCAAGACAAGAAACAATGGATGGAAACTAATCAAGGAGAGAAGCAACCTAGAATTAAGGAGAAATTTCCTAACAGTGAGGACAATTAACTGATGGAACAGCTTGACTTCAGAGGTTGTGGGTGCTTCATCACCGGAGGTTTTTAAGAAGAGACTAGACAGCCACTTGTCTAAAATTATATATGGTCTCCTGCTTGGGCAGGGAGTTGGACTAGAAGACTTCCAAGGTCCCTTCTAACTCTATTCTGATTCTGAAAAATATTCCATGGAATAGACAAAATGCCCTAGAAATAAATAAAATGGTTCCACCATTCCACAAAGTAATCAAAACAGTAAATGGTATTGTCAACCTTCAACCCTTGCTGGTTGAAGTAATAGAAAACATGCAATGCACTTGTTTAATGCATAGCTGGCAGAATCCAACTGTCTTTCTTAGTTTAGATTGACTTTCTAAACGCCACAGGAGGAGCTCTATATGAAGAAAGTAGTAATCTTACTTTGTAAAGGCAAGAGCGTGTAACAAAAATAGGCCTAGTATTCTTTCAAAGAAGTCTTAAACCCACTTATAAAAAGAAGCAATGAAAAAACTGACAAACACTGTGGAAAGTGCAATTCAGACACTTATTTATGCTGATATCTTCAGGAAAGTCAGGTGTCCAGACTTTTCTGCAGCTTAAGACAAGGATGGATGGATGGATGGATGGATGGATGGATGGATGGATGATAGACAGACAGACAGACAGACAGACAGACAGAGACAGAAACAGAGACAGAGACAGAGACAGAGACAGAGACAGAGACAGAGACAGAGACAGAGACAGAGACAGAGACAGCCAAGGCAAGACAGATCCTAATACTATTCATGGATGAAAATAATGATACAATTCATGTCAGGGTGGGGAAAAAAGAATAGTGCCATTTTAAAACCAGAAAAATGTAAAAAAAAAGTTACCTCCAGTGTGAATTCAATATGAAATGACTTCACCAGGATGTGTCACATAAAAATAGTAACTAGGATACATTTGAGGTCGTCTTCCCATCTTCCTCTATTTCAAGAAGATTCAAAGAGTGAAAAAGATGTAGAAGAAAATAAGTAAATATACAAATGTTGTCCCTTTGTTTGCTGAAGAGGCCCTCTTGAGTCATCATCTTTTAGATCCAGTTATTGTTGGATCCATTCAGACTTCCGCAAGGATCCCTTCCCTAGTCTGAACACCACAGCTCTGCTATGGATGCTTGTGATACTACCGCTTATTTAGGACTCTTCTACTAAAACAGCTACATTTGTATGAGTATTTGTTTGGCTGTGTACCACTAACTCCCAAAGCCTCTTGCTGCTTATATTAAAAAAAAATGCAAGTGTGAGTGGGCAGTTTCCAGAAAATTATATATGAGCTGTGACCATGCTTAAAATCAGAAAACTGTCAACCCTGAAGCTGACCTGACCAAGGCCATTTTGAGGCTTCAGTGTTGCCACACTTGAACTGAGGGATAGGGAGGGGGGGGGAGAATAGAGATAGCTGGGATTTTGTAGCCAAAACAAAATACTTTCTCCTAGGAACCAAGGACGTCGCCACAGATGATCGGAGAAAGGAGGAAGAGTGAAGCTACCAGGCAACTGGACAACACCTTGATTGGATCATGTGACTGATTGTTTGGGAAAGGGGGGAAACCTTTAATTAGGTGAAAACCGCAGGAACACTCAGAGTCAGTTTTCCTCAGCCTGTCCCAATATGATATGTCCAATAAAACTATTATTTGAGGAACCTACCTGCCTCCGAGTTCTGTTTGCTATTGGCGTATTACTTGGAACCCTGAGAAAAACAACTGAGATAGCAAAATCTGCTCTGCTTCACTGCTCCATTTAGGAAGGGCGAAGTTCGGTTTCTTGTGCCACTCTTATTAAAAATGCAGCAAACCAGGGTGGGGGTTAATTCTATGATTCCAATCCAGAGGGGGTATTCAGCAGGTTCTGACCAGTTCTGGAGAACCGGCAGCGGAAATTTTGAGTAGAGAACCGGTAAATACCACCTCTGACTGGCCCCGCCCCCATCTATTCTCTGCCTCCCCGAGTCCCAGTTGATCGGGAGGAAATGGGGTTTTTTCAGTATCCTTCCCCGCCATGCCCACCAAGCCACACCGACAGAACCACTAGTAAAAAAAAATTAGAATCCCACCAGTGTTCCAATCAATAAAACAATCACAGTTCAATGTATGATTAAAGGTGCATAAATTGCATGTGATTTCAACTCTATTAGGTAATGTTTCATAAACACATGGGGAGCATTCTCAGAAGCTTTCAAAATAATTGCATTGCTGTGTTTTAGGAACATGACTATGATACCCTGTAATATTTTTTGATGTGGGGAATGATTATAAAAAACAACAGAATGGAGAATGGTTGTCTTTAGATCTTGAAACCTTAGGTAAATGATGGATATTTCTGATACTGAGGGAATTTGTATAATGTTGTATAATCTGGGTCATTCTTTTTTCCTTTTGCTTTATGATTGATGCTCAAAGGGCTGCAATAAATTCATAATTCACTCATTCATGCATTGCTTTCTTCATTTACATAACTATTGACAGAAATTGTACATAAACATTTTAGTAAGGCAAATCACCCTTTTGATCATTGACATATAAATGCTGTTAGGTAGGCTTTATAAATGGATCTTGCCCTGAAATAAACGTTCGCATTAAGTTTTACCAGTAAACTCCCCCCCTTTTTAAATGGGTTTTGATGAGGGATAGCAGACTTTAAATGATGCTGGGAGTAGGACACCAACATTCACTTCCAAAATAGTTTATATGACAATTTCTTTTTTTGATCCGTACCAAAAACTTCACCCTCTAGAACAGTGATGGGTAATCTTTTTGTCCTTGCGTGCCGAAACTGTGCACATGCGGATGACAGCGCACTTGTGCATGTCCACACCCATAATACAATGCATGCACACACCCTACGTGCCCCACCCCTCGCGCATGCACCATGACCCATCGCACCCCATTTTGGGCCTAGCAGGCCTCTCTAAAGCCTGCTAAAGCCAAAAATGGGATGTGGGAGGGCACATCGCACCCCCCTACGCTCCCTCCTGTGCATGCATATGCTGTTGCAGGTGTTATGTCTGCCTTGAATGCAGCTTTATTCCTCTCTAGCATTCATCTCCATTGTTCAGCAATGTATCTTCTGCTTCTCTAGGATTTACCTCTATCTGCCCCTATGAGGCACTTCTTGTTTCTGTTGGATGTATATAGTTATATTCTCGATGGCTTGTATAGTGTTTTAACTGCATTTTGATTAAACAACACCCACTGCAGAGACCCCAAAACCAGCTGGCTGGTGGGAGGCACACGCGTGCGCATGAGCGGTGGAGCTCATATGAGGCGATATCTCTTGTGCCAGCAGAGAAGCTTCCACATGCCGCCTCCATTTGCCATCCGTGTGCCACCTCCATTCACAATCACGGATCTAGGACAAGCAAAAGAGACATTAGCATTGTGATTACATTATGGAGCATGCTAACCAAACTCATTTTGTGTTTAAGATCTGGGAGAAAAAAAGTTCCTCTCCCTTTGCCTTTCAACATCTGGCACAGTTGAATCCTTAGGAAGGGTGAGAAGATGAGTGTCAATGAATTGGAGTAGAGCCAGAAAAGCTTAAAAGGCCAGGGGCTGCCTTATCTAGCCTACATTAGGAAGAAACTTGCTCGTGTCCAACAACCAAATATGAACACTGCATTCTCAGACCAGCCATAAATCCCAGTTTCCTTGTAAAGTGTTTTATGAAAAGTCATGGGAAACAGTTCCCTAAACATTTATGAATAGGCAACTTAAAAGTCTATCTCTCCTTTCTTAGAGTTCCTTAACTTTAAACCACATGTGGGTTCCCGTGTATAATAGATGGCAATATTATATGGCCAACTGGTATCCAGAACAATTCCAATTAATGCAAAATGATGACCAAGCATGTGGATACCATCACATGCATACAATCATTTTCTCTTTCATTCCTCCCTTCTTGTGGACACCTGTAATTTACCTTGAAGTTGAACCAATCCTTTCTGATAAAATGAAACAGCGTGGGTCCTAACAAAACCCTTATACACCATATCTTTCCATATGCCTCTCTTCTAGCTAATATTCTTTCCATGACATTCCATATAGCACCTCTTTGTCAAGGGAATCAGCTGTACCACAATGAGGTCATAAAGATTACAAAGGCAAGGTACAGGAAATTGGAAAAGTACCACCTCATTTCCTGTACCTTGCCTAGTAATCTTCCACCTTTCAGTGGGTGATCTTTGTGACCTGAGCACTTAATACAATTTAAATGGATACCTTGGGAGTAGCAGAAACCTGAAAGATATCAGATTTAAAATCACAACATACAGGAAGCCTCCAAATGATGTTGAGTGGTAAAATTCATAGTCATAGTCAATTCATAGTCAAGCCCAGGAAAATGTATGCAAAGTGGTGCTATTTTAATGCCCCCCAAAGAGAGCTCAATTTCACATGCACAAGCCATCAACTGAATGATATATTATGTGTCCACCCAAAATGCAAAATAAAGCCAACTCTGGAAGGTCAAATTCTTCTAAATTGGCTATATACATTGGTTCAAAGCACTTTCTCAGAGCTTTGTTCTGAGAAACTGAGATGGGATCTCAATTTGAACATTTGAACACACACACACACACACACACACACACACACACACACACACAGATGTTCAACCTATGTCAGAAACAGGTACAAACAAGCACACCTGTATATACTTTTCAAAAAGTATTTGCAGAACTAACTTCCTATATGCAATTAATATGGGCAAATGTTGGAATATGAGAGAGAGAAAGGAGAGAGAAGGGGAAAGATACAGAGAGAGGGAGGGGAGAGGGAGGGAGAGAAATGGAGGAAGAGAGAGGGAGAGATGTTCTTACTCCTGACATATCAACCTATGTCCAGGTTTAACTTCATTGGTTATTTGTTTGGATTTTTTGTCTATTGAGGTCAATATCTTAATAATCCGGTTATGTGAAGAAAACTGATTTGTTTTTGTTTCATTACATTTTATCTTATTTTAAAATATCTTTATTGTCACCCATCTTAAAACAACTCTGGGCAGTTCACAAAAATAAATACAGAAATAACTTTCCCTTAAATGTTGGCTGGATAGTTTTCTTGTCTTAATGTTTTAAAAACTGGATGAAAACCTAAACCCTCCTTGCACTGCCCTTTGTTTTCCCTCTACTGTTTTCTACTCACTGAGATACTTATCAATGGAGGTAGATTTAGGTCTGGCTCCATGCTTTTAGCTGCTCTAAAAAGTCTTAGAAGAAAAATTGAGATTTTCAAGAAAGACATGGTGAATTGAAGAGGTCTCTGCAAAAGCAGCGCTGATGACCAAGCAAAGACCAAGGAATCAATGTGTACTCCAATTCCTTGGAACCTCTCCATATAAGGAGATGATGGGAGATTGCCCATATGTGCTCCAAATGGTTGTTCCAAAGAAGGAGATTGCAGGATGATGGTTTTCTATGGGTTTAAGCACTGGGAGATGAAGGGATTAATCATTGTCAGCCCTCCCATAAGCTATCTTGCTCACAGAGGCAACAGAGCTTTTCAAGGGATCCTATGCTCACAAATTTCACTTTCTAATCACTTTCAAAAATTGCCTATTAATCATCTTGAAGTTATTAGAGCCTTTGGGAATGATAAGGCTGAAAAGTGGCCAGCTGAGTTTAGCTTCAACCCTGAACAAAAGAAAAATTAATTATAAACTTAGAACTTAAAGTACTTGAAATAAACGGGAATAAGCTAAATATTGTATATAGAAAAAAAGGTGGTTGCAGTTTTTAAAATTAAAATGCAAATGACAAATCAAAAGAACAAGGATTTTGTATTGGAACTACACAAGAGGCTTGAAAAGAATCTGTGCGATAGGATAAAGAATTGAAGAGAAATCAATATTTGAATTAACTAAAGAATAAGACTATTAGAAGTAAAAGGAAGGAATATAAAGTTGGCTAATTTGATCAAGGTTAAAATAAGACTTTTGTTTGTACAGTCCTAGTAACTTCTAGCAAGTTTTTGCTAACACCAGGATTGAAAGTTGATATTTTATGGATTTGGTTATAGACAAGGAATGGGATGTGAGAGAAATCTGTATTTGTTGATAACCTTAATGAGGGTAAATTTGTCTATATGTGTTGTAATGAATGTTGGAAGTCATTTCTTTATGTATTTCTTTTCTTATATTTATCTTTGGTTTCTTTTTCCTCTTGTCATTCTTTCTATTCTATTTTCTTTTTTAAGTTGTTTAGTTTGTATTAGTTTTTACTATTATAATGATTATATATATATATATTATATATATGGCTAGCTGATGAGAGCTAAATAGCTTGAAATAGATCTATACTAGTCTCCCTTTATTTATTTATCAGCACAAATATAACAAATGTAACAAAAAGGCAACAGTAAAAAAAATATTGGGTTTCTGTCTGGATGGTCTCTTGTGACGAGCAAGGCAGAGAATGGAAGTGTGACCTTCCTCCCATATTTGGGCATACCAGGGGTTGTGACTTTAAATATATACCTTTCACCCTGGCCTGGCTGATAAGGAGTCGAGCTCTGTAGCTCAATGGTTAACACATCTGCCTAAGAGGCAATAGAGCACAGGTTCGATTCCCAGCAAGGGTATGGCTAGCTGATGAGAGCTAAATAGCTTGAAATAGATCTATACTAGTCTCCCTTTATTTATTTATCAGCACAAATATAACAAATGTAACAAAAAGGCAACAGTAAAAAATATTGGGTTTCTGTCTGGATGGTCTCTTGTGACGAGCAAGGCAGAGAATGGAAATGTGACCTTCCTCCCATATTTGGGCATACCAAGGGTTGTGACTTTAAGTAAATATATATATATATATATATATATATATATATATATATATATATATATATGTATATGTATATGTATATGTATATGTATATGTATATGTATATGTATATGTATATGTATATGTATATGTATATGTATATGTATATGTATATGTATATGTATATGTATATGTATATGTATATGTATATGTATATATATATATATATATATATATATATATATATATATATATATATATATATATATATATATATATATACACACACACACACACACACACACACACACACACACACACACACACACATCCTTAAAAAAATAGTGTTAATTGTGTCAAAGCATGAATACATATTGTACTTCTTGAATAAATCTACTTACAATGATGGCCATGGAACAGATTTAAAAAGATCTATTTTTTAATCCCATCTAGTTGCATTAGCCTAGACATCAAAAAATGGCACTGACATCTTTTATTTCCTTTTCATTAATGCCATAATTAATTTATTCCTGGGGTAAAACCCCAAATAAATCACTCATCATCTAACACTAGTGATTCCTGCCTTTTTCTTTTCTTGTCATATTTAATAACATATCAGGATATTGTACAATGTTGTGTGTTCCTTCGCAGCTTTACAACTGAATCTAAGATGTCAGTTTTGTGGCCTTGCCAAAAATAACACTATTCATGCAAGCCTTTTTGACAATCTACTTTCCTTCCAAAGCCTTTCGCATTATACTCCATATTCTGTACTGTCGTATTTTCCTTTGAGCCTCAAATTTTCTTCCTGTTGTTCCAAATTGCATTATGGCATTTTGCATTTATGTATTTTTTTTAAAAAAAGCTCTCATGAGTGAAGGACATTCCCATGAAGAGGAGACTTGTTTTCTAAGCTTTCTATTTCTAACCGTAAAGCCTCAGTTCAGTGGTGAGATTCAAAGATTTTTACTACTGGTTCTGTGAGTGTGGTTTGATGGGCGTGGCAGGGGAAGGATACTGTAAAATCTCAATTTCTTCCCAATCAGCTGGGAGGCAGAGAATAGATGGGGGTGGGGCCAGTCAGAGGTGGTATTTACTGGTTCTCTGAACTACTCAAAATTTCTGCTACCAGCTCTCCAGAACTGGTTAGAACCTGCTGAATATCATCTCTGCCTCAGTTATTCCCCTTTCTTAATAAGAGGAAGTGAACAGTCACACATTTCATGCTACATATTGAAAAGAAAATATGTATGTTAGCCAGATTTTCAGAGACATGGGAGGTTGTCCCCCGCTTCTGCAGAAGCAACTATTTTTGTTAAAACATAGCCACCATTGAAAGTTGCAAACGATCTGAATTAATCTAGTGCCAGCACTGTCAATCAATTTCCTTTCTGTATATTCATAAACATCTTTATGAAATTTCTAAAACAAACATTAAAATACAAACCAGCATAAAGGGGAGAAAGTTGAGGGAAATAACAGAACAGGTTAAAAAGTGACAAAAATAGATCTAATGAATATAAAACAAAGGTGATTTATTTCAGTTCAGAGATAATACAACAGCAACCTCTCTCTAAGTTAAATGAATACTCAACATTTGAACAATCTTAAAATCCTAAACATTGTAATAAATATTGTAAAACATATATATATATATATATATATATATATATATATATATATATATATATATATATATATATATATATATTCATATTATATTCTTTTCCTAATTTAACTATAATAGTAAATTGACAAATAGAAATAATTATATTTTTTTAAAAAATAAAAGTACTCTTTCTAGGTGAGTTTTATTTTTCTACAACACAAAGTGCATCAGAAATTATTATTATTTTTTTTTAATCAAACTTGTATGCCACCCATCTCACCAAAGGCAGTTCTAATCAGCTTACAGACATTCAATTAAAATGCACTACAAAACATTAAAACAATAAATAAAAGTCATAAATTTAAAAATTCAATTAAAATAAAACTAAACAGAATGGAGATGGAGGGAGCAAAATGGCTCCTCATTTTACCTACCTCAGAAGGTTGGAAGGCTGAGTGAACCTTGAGCCTGGTGAGATTTGAACTGTCAAATTGCAGGCAGCTGACAGTCAGCAGAAATAGCCTGCAGTACTGCATTCTAACCACTGCGCCACCACGGCTCATAGCCTTTTTTGTCTGCAATGTAATGGCTTGTAATGTAATTTGAGTTTGCTTTTTTGATGAGAGACAGTAGATAAGATAATAGATAATGATTATGATTTCATTGCTCCTCTGGTTTCTTGACTGTCTGCATATGTTTTGAAAAGCTTCATGGGAAGAATTTGTTCCTGATTTCTTCCATTTCAGTCCTAGAAACCAAGAATTCAGCAGATCCCAGGTGAGGCTGCAATGCAGCAAACCACAGTTATTTAGTAACTGAAGAAAGGGCATGTTGATAAATCATACAATCACAAATGTGGGAAATGCCAAGGACACAGAAGGAACATTTTATCACATGTGGTGGACATGTAAAAAAAAAAAACCACTTAAAAAACAAGCCTTCCAACTCACTGAAAAGCCTGCAATGCGATTAGATATGCTAAGTACACCAAGAAATACAAAACAAAATAAATGCAAAAGCTTTGTTTGTTTGTTTGTTTGTTTGTTTAGAAATTGGTGAGACAATGGTTTTATGAAGTCACCTTAAACATTGTTTTGCTCTAAGCACTGTCAAAGCAAAGCACCCTAAAAGTTGTATGCAAGCACCCTGGTAGGTACGTGAATATATATGGAAGATTACAGTCCATCTAGAGTTAATTTCTGCTCGGTGCCGTCTTTCACCAATGATGAAAGGACACTGAGGACCTGGAGATGACAGCTTCTTTTGTGATGAAGCAGAGTCACTGCTTGTTAAATAAGACTGTGACAGTGATAAAGACAAAGGCATCATTTTTACAGCTGAGTTCAGCCTATCAGCATATGACAAGACACACTATCTCTGCTCACACATGCTGACATCTCATCATGTGTTGCCTCCTGTGCAGGATGAAAATAGCCCTGAAGACAGTAACCCAATGGAGAACGATAGCACCTTGCTTATCAGTGCACAAATGAACGAGAGTGGAAAAACACTTTGAAGTGAACACTTTGCCACTGTTAATATTGCAGCTAAAAGTCAAGGTAGTTTCCTTGGCTCATTGGGAATACGGCGACAATGAAACAATGCTATCATTAAGAGCAACCAAAATCTCAACCATGCGAGCCCCTTAGATTTATGGCATTCTCATTCCATGGTTCTCCTGTTATAAACCTCAAGGAAATGCACTGAGGATTCTGTCATCAATGAATTGTTGAGAAATACAAACTGATTTTGGACCAATATGCCCATTTCCAACCTTCCATTACTAAGAGAACTGAAAACATATGTGTGCTGAAAATCACTTTTTTCAGAATTTTGCAAACCAGATTTTAACTAAAGACAAGTGTGTGTGTGTGTGTGTGTGTGTGTGTGTGTATACACACAAATGCACATACATACATACATACATACATACATACATACATACATACATACATACATACAATATAAAGATAAACCATAAACCAAGAATGTATAGGGAAGATACATACCTAAATGCACATTCTAGAATGAAGTTCTATGGCTCCTTCAGGGTATTGCAGGAATCATAGGATTAGTTGGAAGTCCTGAGGAAGGGAAATTAGATATTTTAAGACTTTTCCTTTTTAATTCACCATTTTAACATCTGCCATAGTCCTATCACTTCCTGGTTCTTGCTCACTGCTGCCAAGAACTGTTTTAGAGTGGGATGATCAATTAAGATTGTCTGTCCAAGAACCTGATGGATTCAGATTGATTCCATGCAGCCCTATTAAGGTCTGAATGAGAAGATGGGAAGGAACAAGCTTAGGTAGAATCCCTACAAGATGAAGATGCTCTTTGTGCAGCAAACACTTGAGAATTTGCCTTCCTGTGAACACACTTACTATGGAAATACTTTACCTGATGGAGCATCTCATGATTTGAGGATGGAGCATTTGAGGATGCAGCATTTCATGATTTGAGAATCACACTACTTACAGAGGATCCTAGCTTTGGGAGGGGCTCCTAGCTTTGGGAGGGGTTCTATCAATGGCTTTTTCTGGAGTCTGATGTCTTGGCAATGCCCATTCATATCCCCATCACTTCATGGATGGTGTTACGGACGGACGGACGTTGTTAAATTTACATGTTTTCACATGCTCACTGGGGATTGGTTGCCCAAACCCCGGGAAGTTTAAACACCTGTCATTGGCCGGCTGGGCTGCCAGAGCTCCTTGCAGTAAAAAGTGCTGAAACTCACTCGCGACTCTCACCTGCTGCTTCTCGCCAATCTAACAGATGGATTAGTGAAATGCACTTGATGGCTAATGTTGAGGGCTACTCCAAGCTGCAATTGGTGCAGAACCCCAGAGTCTCTCCACCTCTCCACCTACTGATGTGTGAGATGCTGTTTGGGAAGCACCAGCTTCATAGATGATTCCAATTCGATGATGTTCTCCTTTACTGCAAGGGAATGAGAAGCAAATCTGCTTTGTTTTTATGAGGGATTATTGATCATACAACTCCTGTTTGAAACAAAAAAAAAAACCAGTTATGGTCAGTTTACAAAATCAAAGAACTTTTCTCAGTTCCTTCTTCCTTTACATTATAACAACACTCGATTTTTACAATATTTTTTATTCCTATCCCTTTAATGTTTTCTCAATGCCAAACCAAGCACTTCATGCCATCCAAAAGACAATTCATGCCATCTAATAGCTATAGGACTGTGATGGCAATTGCCCCAGCTCAGCTTCCCCCCTCATATGCACAAGCCTCCTGCCGGCCACCTGATTTTCAGGTCTCTGACACGCATGCTCACAGTGCGTGTGGGAGACATGCATGCATGCATGCATGGGATGTGTGTGTGTGGGAGGTCAAGCACACATGCAAGAAGGCAGGGTGCATGCAGAAGTCATGTGTGCATATGCAGGGTGGAGGAGCATTGGTTGGGGAAGTGCATGGGAATCACACACACATGCATGGGGGCAGGGTGCATATGGGGGCATGTGTGCATGGGGCAGGGCACATGGGGGCATGTGTGCATTGCATTATGGATGTATGCACATGCATGCTTTCAGCACAACAAAAAGATTAGCCATCACTGCTATAAGAAACTAGGCAGAGATGGTGATGGTGGGATAGAAACATGCCTTTTAGGACAGGGATAGGTTCCAGCTTCTGTTACTGACAGTTTGCTCAGGGGCGTGCTGTGCACTGTGCATGTGCATGCACAGTGATAAAAAATGGCTTCTGTGCATGCACAGAAGCAAAAACCAAGATGGTGCCACCTACGGTGCCAATGATAGAACCGGTTCAGGGGCATGACTGGCCAAGTTACTACCTACTTGGCCAAACCAGTCCGAACCGATAGAAACCTACCTCTGTCCTAGGCCCATGCTGTTTCCTCCATATAATTGGTTTGTGTCTTCATAAGTAGGCTTCATTTGGGAATGGCGAAGGCAATTCTGTCCACTCTTCCATTTATTCATTTTTTAATCAGATAAGTTAATGATTCTATGACCTTCATAAATTCCCAAGACAGGGAATTCCCAAGACAGGTAATCCCCAAGACATCACCAAAACATCAAAGTACCCAAAGGTTCCAACATGAACATTCACTGGGGACAAGATTTTAGCAGAGAAGAGCATTCTCAAGATATAGTTCCAGAACTGAAGAAGCTTCTTGGATGAGAAGTGAGACAGTTTCAAAGTGGGGGGGGGGGAGGAAGCAAGTCCAGTTGCCTTTTGGAAGATGCACCTTTGGGACACTCTTCAAGTTAATTCTGTAAAATCTTTAATGAAACATTAAGAAAGTAGTTAGGCCAGGCATGTCCAAAGTCTGGCCCTGGGGCCAATTGTGGCCCATTTTCAAATTTTAAGTGGCCCGCAGCCTCTTCTCTCCACAGGAGTTATTTCTTTAGTCTTTCATAAAATAATTCATTTGCATTTCATGTTAATGGTTCAAAGAATGTCAGGCTGAATGGTCAACCCCACACATTTTCACCTCACCAAATCTGGCCCTCCTTGCAAAAAGTTTGGACACCCCTGAGTTAGGTGGTATATGGTATATGCCTATATAAATTAATTAGCTTGGCTATTTTTTTCCTTCCATAATATGACATTTCTAGTTACCTGATTCCTTCCAGCAGATTTAGCCTGGAGCTCAGCTCCAGAAGCCCAGAAAAAATTCTATCTAACACTGCAGAAGGATATTCTGGTTGTCTAGATGAGATGGAACAAGAGCTGAAATTTTCTCTCTGGCAGATGCCCTTGAGTCAATGGAATGCCATCCCTGGACACAACATATGGAACAAGTCTGACATAACACTTCCCCCAAAATAGTAGGTGTGGGTGGGTATTTATATGTAGACAAATTTGGCACAAGTGACTGAACATCCTTTCTGGAAGTAGGGTTTATGCCACTTCAGATAAGGCTCCACCCTATGATTAATTCACTGTTAAGGTTAACCAGTCAAAAATATTTTGAAGGCAATCCATTTCCAGCTTTTATAGTGCTTTTCCAGACTGCTACAGACTTTTACATTTATGCTGGATGAATCTCACCGGAGGTGTTTGCAAAAATCTGACCGTTTTGTCAAAAGTACCAAATTAGGGATCTTACCATTGTGACACAAGCGGCACCTTGTTTGTATGTGCATGCAATGCCATGATGCCTAAATAGAAAGAACAGGACTGATATTGCAAAGGGGCAAACTCATATTGCCATTTGTCGTATC
Organism: Thamnophis sirtalis; assembly: GCF_051295495.1. Lineage (NCBI taxonomy): Eukaryota > Metazoa > Chordata > Lepidosauria > Squamata > Natricidae > Thamnophis > Thamnophis sirtalis. The sequence goes on from NW_028261381.1 coordinate 28,898,432, forward strand.
TCCCCTGCACTCCGACCCGTCTGCAATGTAACAGCATCTCCTCTGCCTTATATTAGCAGAAATATAAGCTATTTCAACCTTAATAGAAGGAGATGCATTAAAAAAAATAAAGTTTTTTTATTAAAGTTTAGAATAAGGCAGAATAATTCCTTAGGCTACACTTTGCATCGGTTACTCTGTCTAAGCCCAACCCTGTAAGTGAATGAATGAATGAATGAATGAATGAATGAATGAATGATATAATAAAATAAATAATAAAAGAATAAAAGAATGAAATAATGAAATAATAAAATATAATATAATAATAATAAAATAAAATAATACAATAATATAAAACTAATTCAATAATTCAATAATAGTACAATAGTACAATAGTACAATAGTGCAGTAGTACAGTAGTACAGTAATACAGTAATACAGTAATACAGTAATACAGTAATACAGTAATACAGTAATACAGTAATACAATAATACAATAATACAGTAATAGTACAATAGTACAGTAGTACAGTAGTACAGTAATACAGTAATACAATAATACAATAATATAGTAATACAATAATACAATAATACAGTAATAGTACAATAGTACAATAGTACAATAGTACAATAGTACAATAGTACAATAGTACAATAGTACAATAGTACAATAGTACAATAGTACAATAGTACAATAGTACAATAGTACAATAGTACAATAGTACAATAATAATGCAATAACGCAACAACGCAACAACGCAACAACGCAACAACGCAACAACGCAACAACGCAACAACGCAACAACGCAACAACGCAATAATAATACAATAATGCAATAATGCAATAATGCAATAATGCAATAATGCAACAGTACAACAGTACAACAGTACAACAGTACAACAATACAACAATACAACAATACAATAACATAATAGTAAATACAGCACACAGAGTGAGACAGAGTGAGAGAGAAAGGATTCACTCCAAATACACACCTATAAGCTAATAGCTTGATCCTATACCAAGGATCCCCAACCCCTGGGCCACAGCCTGTTCGTAACCAGGCCATGGAAGTGTGCGCATGTAAACAATTTTGTTTTATTCTCCCCTTCCTCAAAAAACAAGCTGTGCTGAAGAAGCCATGTTGAGTTCTCTGTTAAATTTGGGACAGTTAACAGAACCCCCTTATTAAAAGAGATTTTTTTAATTAAAAAAATGTAATTATGTGGCCATAGATTGCAGCATTGTTAAATGTAGAAAGAAGCCTTGAAGAAAGATCTGCTCAGAATAACGCAAGAATGCAACAACACAATAATAATACAATGGCCATATCGACAAGGGCCAAAGTTCTTGAGAAAGACCCAAGCAATGATGGGATCACGTGTTGCTGTCTGATGGCATTAATCATGCTCATCTCTCCCAACAACTTGGTATTTCAGGAACTTCAGCAAAGGTAAATGCAATGGAAAAAGGATGTCTTAAGGTTTTTGAACTACCAAGTAATATCCTTCCCCCCCCCCCCCAATATCTATAGCTGGTGAGCTCCCATTAACAAACTGGCCTCCACCATCCATCAACCTCGTACAGTTTTTCACAGGGAGAAGTACATTTAAATCAGCTATTTTTTATCTAAAACCAATGCAAAGCAAAGGGGGGGGGAGTCATTATTGCAATGATGTATGGAAGAAGGGAATCCAGATGAAAACTGCAGGCACTTCTATTTTAGGAGAAAGTGTGAAGACACTAAGAATTTGAGGCTCTCAAATAACATTATTGTAACCCAAAATGCTCATCCCCATATGGTGCATGACTTTAAAAGTGTTTGTGTGTGTGTCTGTGTGTGTGTGTGTGTATAAACACATATACATACATACACACACACACACACACACACACACATTTTTGACTTATTTCTGCCATTATATTTTTTCAGTTCATTTTTGTAATACTGTATAATATTTTGGGAGCCATTTTTTGATATAATTGTAATTATACTATCAGTAATTAACCAGTTTCTGTAATATTCTATGTGTTTACTTTTTTAATTGAGAAGGTAAATTTTGAGAATGCCTCGAATGCAGTCCAACTGGAATATACATTCCGGAAATATAAATGGGGTAAGTTTATATTACATGCAAACCTAATTTCTTCTCCATCCCCTCAAGATATAGTAGAAGGGAAAGGGATTATGTACATTACTAGTGGATCAAGGAGCCCACAGCGTTCCTTTAACTATGCCACTGAATTCCAGCTGTATAATGTTGAAGACACAGAAAAGCAAAAAATAGAAAGAAAGAAACATCCCAACTGCCCTCCCCAAAAGAAATCCAAGAGAAAAAAGTGGGTCAGTTCTATGCACTTGTGCAATGCAGCCCTGATCATTTTGGATAAACAATCCCATTGCTTCATCTTTTGGTCTCCCAAAATCAAACAGTAAGTCACCCAAAGCTGCTCTCGCTATGAGGAAGTTGGCAATTATCATTGGGAAGGATATGGGGAGCAATGTTATGTTGTCTGCAAGATGATATCTGCGTTCCAGGGAGGGACGGAGGGAGGGAAAGAAGGAAGTGGGGAGGGAGGGAAAGAAGGGAAAGGAGGGATTGTGGGAGGGGGGTAGGAAGGATGAGAGATGAGGGAAGAAGGGAGGGGGAAGGAAGGGGAAGGAGGGAGGGGGAAGGAAGGAAGAGAGAGGAGGGAGGGAAAGAAGGAAGGGAAAGGGAGAAGTAGAGAAAAAGGAAAGGAAAGTAGGAAGGGAGGGAAAGGAAGGAAAGGAAAGAAGGGAAGGAGGGAGAGTAGGGAGGGAGGAAGAGGGAGGGAAGGAAAGGAGGGCAAGAAGGGAGGGAGGGAAGGAGAAAAGGAAGGAAGGACGGAGGGAAGGAATGAAGGGAAAGGGGAGAGGGAGAGAGGAAGGGAGAGAAGGGAGGGAGGAAAGGAGGAAAGGAAGGAAGGAGGGAGGGAAGGGAAGGGAAAGGGGAGAGGAAGGGAGAGAAAGGAGAGGAGAAGGAGAGAGGGAAGGAAGGATTGAAAGGAAAGGAGGGAGGGATGGAAGGAGGAAAGGAAGGAAGGAAGGAAGGAAGGGAAAGGGGAGAGAGAGAGAGAGGAAGGGAGAGAAGGGGGGAAGGAGGGAGGGAAGGAAAGAAGATATTTGTTCCATTTCAAGGTTCGGGCCAAGCTGGTTTTAATAATGTTGAGTCACTCCTCCTCTGGTATCATTGTCTCCTTCTAAAATGAACAACTCACCTCCTCAACCATAATCTCTGCATGTAGAAGACTAACTCAGAGGTTAGATGTTTTCTGTCTCTCTGACATACACATTAGATGAAAGAATCTGGTCTGCTCTTTTCCAAAAACTAAAACATTAGGGAGAAAATAAAAAAAATTACCAGCATCTTCCTCCTCTTATTACAACAGGAGACCAAGTGTATTAGCATATACAGTATATACACATTGTACCCAAAGTTGAATCTGTTGGAATGGAAGTGAGGAGTGTGAATTAGTTTCCTGTTTTGGGTGTATTTTGGAAAATGAACCTTTTCACCAAACCGGATTTAGTGACCAGCAAATTGTTAGGAATAAAAACTAGAACCGCCTCGGGGCTGAGTAGGTGCGGTGATGCTCTTTTATTTTTTAATAAAAGAATTCTACTAGTAAATCAAAAAGAAAAACAGTGTTAGTTTTCTTTCATGCTGTACTCCATATAATTTTTCAGCATAATTTAAGGTTGTGTAACACTAGACCTTTGCAGAAACATGGCAGAAAGGTAGTTGCTTCTAACAAGGTTTCCGGCTAGCACCAGTAGCATTAGCTGTTAAAATGAATGTCACCTTATGCTCATTTTATTCTTCTTGTTATCTTCCTTCTCTCCTCATTATCACTGCTTTTTATTATGTTGTTGAAATCTGGGTAACAATGTATCTTTGAACATTTCAGTCAGAATCCACCTTCCTGTAACTTACATCCATTATTCTGCACCTTGCTGCCTAGAATATCTTCCCTCAATTTTATCATATTCTATCCCACCTCCGCTGCAGTCTCCTCTTTTCAAAGCTAAACATTTCTAAAACCTATATTTCTCTCTCTCTGTGTGTCTCTGTCTCTCTGTGTGTCTTTCTCTCTGCCTGCCTGTATGTCTCTGTCTGTCTGTCTCTCTCTTTCTGTCTCTCTCTGTGTCTTTCTGTCTCTGTCTCTCTGTCTCTCTCTGTGTGTCTTTCTCTGTCTCTCTTTCTGTCTTTCTGTCTCTCTATGTCTCTTTGTCTCTCTCTCTCTCTCTCCCCCCCCTCCCTCCTCCCCAGGCCTTATTTATTGCCCTTCTATGAACCTGTTCCATTTACTTGAATCTTTTGTAAAAGATGATGCCGAGAAATGAACACAGTATCAAAAATATGAACCAGCTGCCAAACATCTGGATTTTGGTCACATGATAAGAGTCTCTGCTGAATCGTGGAGCTCTCTCTTTCTGTGATCTAGAAATTACATTTTTCTTTTTTGTTCTGCCTAACCACACTACTAATTCATATTCACCTTTTAATATTATTGTATCAGGGTTTATTTTCACAAGTTTACACTCAAACACAGTAAGCATACTCCATCCTATATACGTGTGCATTTGAATTTTGTTTCCTCCGGGTGGAACTTTTCACTTGTCATTGTTAAATTCCATTCTGTTTTTTTTTTCCAGTTCATTTCGGTAACTTGTCAAAATTGTTTTTAATTTTACTTCTGTCTACTCAATCTTGAGTCATTTATAAACGTGACTTAGCACACTTTCAACCTCCTCATTCAAGTCATTAATAGAAACATTTAAAAGTACAGGTCTAGGATTAAATCTGGTTACATCCCACGCAATGTGTCTGGTGAGAAACCAATGATGGGCATTTTTTGAATAAGATTTTTGATCCAAGTAGGTATCCACTTAAATATAATAGCAGATGACATTTAACTAACTTGCTACTCAGAAAGTATTTTGCCAAATGCTTTGCTAAAACCACTGTAATTATGTTCTTAGCATTCCCACAGTCTACTAATGAAGTTACCTGAGAAAACATAAGATAAATTTAGTCTGACAAACTGGTGGTAATAAATGTGAAACCCATTGCTGAATAGAATGCATTGTAAATCTCCTTCCAGAGCATTCATACCTACATGGTATCGGACCTGGGTACTTGAGAGACCGCCTCCTGCCAATTACCTCCCTTCGACCAATCAGATCCCACAGATTAGGCCTCCTCTGGATACCATCAGCTAGCCAATGTCGACTGTCGACCCCCCGGGGGAGGGCCTTTTCTGTGGCTGCTCCGGCCCTCTGGAACGATCTCCCCGTGGAGATTCGGACCCTCACCACCCTTCAGGCTTTCCGCAAAGCCATCAAGACCTGGCTGTTCCGGCAGGCCTGGGGCTGATGAGTTCCCAGCCCACTCGAATTATTGATTGTTTTGTAGTTTTTAATTTGTCTTTGTATCCTGTTTGTCTCATTTGTTTTTGTATTGCCCCCTTCCCCATGTGTTTGTTCGCCGCCCTGAGTCCCCCCGGGAATAGGGCGGCATACAAGTATAATAAATACAAAAAGAAGCTAGCTAAGGGATTTTTTTAAAATTGGAACCCAATATTCCAAATATGAGGTTGGTTATTTCATCCCTTCATCTATTAGCAACCTAAGCTACATTCTGCATAGTTCAGGAGGAGCCCCTGACTATCTGAAAGATTCATTTGAGGATATAGATTACCTGAGGGTGGAGGAGGGAATAGAAAATGTTAATCGCACACACTGCTTTGATAACTTGCCATAGATCCAAACTGTAATTTTGTCAGTGATGGATGTTGAAGAGAAGATGACAATGCTAACCCCTTCGGTTAATCAGAGCCATCAATCTTTACATGAATTGCTCTGAAAGTTTTATAATTTAATTATGTGCAATTCGAAGGAGTACATGTTATATTTGTCCTAATTCAGTGACTATCAGGCTTCATGGCAGGGCTCTGAATTCCCATTGTGAGAGTAAAATGCTTTCAACTTTTCTGTATCCCAAGAATGGCATCTACTTCTGACATGTCTTCCCACCATTAGTTCCCATTTTTCTCCATAAGCTAAAAAGTGCAGTCAATTTTCTCCAAATGAGATGCTCCACCAATTTGATAATTCTCTTTTCTGGCATCTTTCTCAGATCTGCAATATCCATTTTGAAAATACAGGGAACAGAACTATTTAAGAATTCAGAGGAAGGTTGTACCAGAAATTTAGCATAAATGCATTACAATACTATACGGCCACTTTTATCTTCAATCCATTTTCTAATAAAATGTATTGGAGAATTGCCTCCCTTTCCTGACCACTCTCCTATCTGCTACTGAATGAGATAATGTCTCCACTGAATGGCCCCAAAGTCTCTTTCTTTTTCGGTCTGTGCCAATTCAGATTAAGTATGCTTTCATTTTTTAAATTCAATTATTTTTAACATATTAATGTCATTTTCCAATCTGGAGAGGTTTTTTGAAGAGTAACAGTTCCCAAATTTGTCTTTATCAAAAGAATTGAACACTACCTGAGGATGTTTTTTTAAAGAATAATAATATAGTACATACACCAAGTCAAAAACACAAGATTAAAAACTTGCCTCATTTTGAGACTCTCACATGCCTCATTTTGGAATTTCTACATCTTCACCAAGACCAAGGAGTCTTTTCCAAACCCAAAGTCCAAAGTCATCAGTCCTCTTTACTATTTTGCTCCAAAGTCCAATTTTTCTTTCCTATAGGCCAGTGATGGTGAACCTTTTCACCACCGAGTACTGAAAAGGGCATGTGCGCACACTCATAGGGGCTGCAACCTGGAAGAGGAGCTGCCCAGGGTGCATGTACACACTGAAAAAATGAACTTCCAGTTTCTATGGCCAGCTAGTCTTCTGGTTACTGGTTGATTGCCTTGACAATGGCAAAATCCTATACAGGTAGTCCTCATTTGGAGAGCATAATTGAGACCTATAACTTAGTGAAATGGTCACTAAGTGAAATTGCAATTGTGGTGACAATCTTATTTTAGCTTTTTCTTTTTTTTCTTGAAGATCATAAAGATGATAATCGTGGGCATTGCTCACAAAGTTACTTTTTTATCACCATCATAACCAATAGTTCCTGTAGTCCCAAGGGAATCAATTAGGGAGGGCTACCTGTGCAACAAAAAAGTGCCACCAAAGAAAAAGACTTCCTTGGTTCAGTCTAACACTAGTCAAAACTAGTAAGCAGTTACCAAAACTGATAAGTTACAAAAATTGTTACCAGTTACCAAAATTGGTAAGTTCTCAAGAACTTTTTTTCACATGGTTGCTTGCTTAGAACAAAATGACTACGCAATAGTGGCAAATATCTGTAGCTCAGGTGTAGGATGATTGTGAGGGTTTGTTCTCTGTGAGTTGGTTTACGAAGATTTCGTTAGCAGGCTAGGTAATAACTTCAGTGGAGTATAGGGAGGCAGGGGGAAACTCCCCTAAACTCCGCTGAAGATGTTACTTAGCCCGGTAATGAAATGTTCAGAAACCAACCCACAAGCTTGGAGAACGAACCCTCACCCTCATAAACAACTATTTTCACCAGCATAGTCATGATACCACATTCTTACGAATCAAATACTGAATGAACAAAATGAGGTTGAGACTCATATATATATATATATATATATATATATATATATATATATATATATATATATATATATATATATATATATATATATATATATATATATATATATATATATATATATATATATATATATATATATATATATATATATATATATATATATATATATATATATATGTTATATTTATGCTGATAAATAAATAAAGGGAGACTAGTATAGATCTATTTCAAGCTATTTAGCTCTCATCAGCTAGCCATACCCAAGTTTGGGAATCGAACCTGTGCTCCATTGCCTCCCAGGCAGGGAGTTAACCATTTGAGCTACAGAGAACGACTCCTTATCAGCCAGCCAGGGTGGGAGGTATATACTTAAAGTCACAACCCCTGGTATGCCCAAGTATTGGGTATGGCTAGCTGATGAGAGCTAAATAGCTTGAAATAGATCTATACTAGTCTCCCTTTATTTATTTATCAGCATAAATATAACAAATGTAACAAAAAAGGCAACAGTAAAAAATATTGGGTTTCTGTCTGGATGGTCTCTTGTGACGAGCCTAATGACAGAGAGTGGAAGTGTGACCTTCCTCCCATACTTGGGCATACCAGGGGTTGTGACTTTAAGTATACACACACACACACACACACACACACACACACACATATATTGATCTACAATTTGTTCCTTTGATCTGTATTCCAATTAAAGGTGTCAGTATGCACCAAGAACAGCCATTACTGCTTTCTTTACTTTCTTTACTATTGAAGGTTCAGCTAGGTTTCTCCTATCCCATCCCTTTGGAGAAAAATATTAGAAAATGCCACTTGTAAGAATATTCCTCCTACTCATTAATGAACTGTTTATGGACTTCTGAGTTATAGATGTAATAATCAGTACTTTATCCTTTTTCAGGTTTCTGGTATATAAATCCTTTTGATTGGTTGCATTGAAATGAATTTATTTCTCTCAAAATTATACTGTATTTTGTCTATTTGATAAAGCAAACTGGGGCATTGGAATTTCCAAAAAATTTTTAATGCACTTATATTATGTTTCCCCACCCCCCACATAAAGGTTAGGTGATTTTCAAGTTCTGCTGAGATTTTGGGCTGCAATTCTTCAAAATCTTGACATTTAAGATATTAAATCTTACAAGAGCCCCAAAACCTCTAGATAAAGTAGTAGCTTGTCTATCTTTGTCCTATGTTAGGGTGTTCCTGATTATATGGCAGATCGGTAACATCGATGTCTGCAGTTTTTCTCACAGAGACACAAATAATTCTTTCTTTCATTCTGTCAAGAAACGAATTTAGATGCCTCCCCCTCTTATCCCAATGAATCAAAGTGTGCCAAAAATGCTTTAAAAATAGATGGAGGTCATAACTACCCTCTCCTAACCACTTCCCTGTAAAATTATCTGTAGGATTGAGATATTAACCGAGCAAATCTATGTTTCCTAGAAAAGAATGCTGGGAATAAAGCTGATACCGCATCAGATATGGCTAATAAATAGTTCTGCTGCAGGAGAAGACAGCATGGCGGCATATCTACTGCAAGAGAGCCTAAACTAGGGCATTGCAGATTTTGCTGGGAGCATGTTGCAGAAGGCCATAGATCTGCAAGATATTTATTCCTTTTCATCACTGAGCATTAGCCCAGGCAAGTCTCAAAACCACACAAATCCAGGATGTATTCTTGTTTACCTAATGTGACTTTGTAGCAGTCCTTTATCATGAAATCTCACAACTCATGTTCTTCCTAACGTCAAGGTTCCAGGTAGCACCCCCAATGAAAGAAGACTCTGAGGCTTGAGTTTCAGAGTTCCATTTTATTAGAGGTATATTGGCATATCTGCGAAACCCCAAATCTGAAAAGTTTCCAGGTTTTTCCCACCCAAACAAAAGTTCAAGTCCCTACCCAGCACCCACATGTCCATCACATGATCCAATCAGGCACCATCACAACTGGAGATAACTCCCTGTCACACCCCTCGAGATGCAGGACAAGATGACTTTGACTCTGAGAAAGGAATTTTATTTAGACTATATATCTCCCATACTCCATATAATTCCCCCTTCCCCCAATTTTCTAGGGGTGTAGGTCCTATCTAAAGTTTCAAATACTACTTTTTCATTGTGTAACTTTTTGTTTCCTGTTGTTGCTTAGTGGCTTGCCACTGAATCCTGCTCATGAGGACATGCTGTGTCCTTGGCCAGTTAAAAAGACAGTGAAGAGTTTCAGTAACAATTCTTCCAGGAGCGCATGTTTGTTTGTTTGTTTGTTTTAAAAGCCAGAGAGTATGAATGAGCTGTTTGCAACAGGTATGCATTCTGTTGTGACTCAGCATCAGTCTTCTGTGAGTCTTTTCGGGATGCAAGATTAATTATGCAGCTGGGGCTCATTAGGGGCATATTCTGGGGATAAAAGGGCGGATGGTGCCACGCCCTAGTTGCAGGAGTCAACATTCCTTGGTTCATTTAATATTGATTGATCATCGGTCGTGGTTTATGTAAGATACACTTGGAGAAGTGCTTTGTTTCCTGTAACCCTGATTCAAGGCTACACTTGGAGAAGTGCATTGCTTGTAAGAGTTTTTGTTTAGTATTTTGTTATCTAGTCAGATACTTTATTTATGTTATTTTTGGGCTCGCAGCCAGTCTGAACCGAGAACTGATAAAGAGAGTTCCTTTTAAGTTGTTTGCCTGTCGTCTGTTATCGAGGCGAGAAGGGGGGACAGAACACATTCATATATTAGATATGTAATCCAGATGGTAAGGAGAAAGTTTTTTTAGATTTACTTACACGACTGTGATGCATGACTCTCTGAAGAGATCAATGCTATTTTAAGTTGGCTCAATAGTGAGAAATATTTCATACTGCTCAGCACCGTATACAATGAGTAACTCCATTCTACCCATCTCTTCATGCTCGGAATTATGTGATTTAACGCATATGGAAGAATCAAGAAAATACTGCCTGGCCATATAATTGGACATAAGGAGCTAACAGTATTAGGGCTGCAATTGGCTGTGATGTAGAAAATAAACAGTGGTTTGTTTGTTTTTTGGCAGCAATATCCTGGGGTATAAAACCATTTGTGCTAAAAGTTCCAAATTTTCTTCCAATATTGATATTCAGATGGGCTTAAGAATTTTTCATATTGCTGTCCTTTCTGCTAAACCTGCTTTCTTGCTTTCTTAAAGACTGGGAGAAAAAGTCCACTCAACCTGAGAGATGTTGTTAAATCACTTCCTTCCTTGTTACTTGCTCTAACAAAGAACTAGTAACAAAAATTCATTATCTCCTAAGACTTAGAGGTATATATTCCAAACCCAAAGTTTCAGTGTGAAAACAGCCACCGTCAGAATACAATACAAAGTGTAATTTAAAAAAATATTAGAATGCGCAGAAATTGATAGATTAACACTTAAAATTAAGGAGAAGGAAGAAATTGAATATTTTTTAACATGGGATTTGTTTTATCAATGGCTAACTAGCAGAAACAGAAATTTGGAAGCGTAAGAAAATGATTAGTTATATAAGGAAGGTTCACTAAAATAAGTAAATATTACTATTATAGTGTGATTAATATTAATGTTATGAATATTACTGTTATTATTATGATTGCTATTTCTAAAAATTAACTGTACTCAGACAGTAAAACTGTTTATGAAGACACTGAATTTTTTATAGTTAATAAAAACTTTTTTTTTAAAAAAAGAATATAATCCATCACAAATGGTTCTTCTCCCTTCTCCCTCCTACTTTCTCCTTAGATAGGCAATAGCAATAGCAATAGCAATAGCAGTTAGTCTTATATATCGCTTCATAGGGCTTTCAGCCCTCTCTAAACGGTTTACAGAGTCAGCATATCGCCCCCACAGTCTGGGTCCTCATTTCACCCACCTTGGAAGGATGGAAGGCTGAGTCAACCTTGAGCCGGTGAGATTAGAACCGCTGATAACAGTCAGCTGAAGTGGCCTGCAGTACTGCACCCTAACCACTGCGCCACCTCGGCAATAACCCTTCTGTGGTTCTTAACTCTGCATGGACCACATGAGGGTCCTATAGATTTCCTGATTGACAATTGGGATAAGGCATACATTGACCTCCCCGGTGAAGGACTTCAAAGAACAGGTTATCCTTTTCCACTTAAGTACACAAACAATTGACATTAAGATGTTTTTTTAGAGAGAACTATTTGGAACATAGCAACCTTGATGAAAGGATAAAAATCCTTGAAATCATAAATCCTTTCCATTGCAAAGGACCTCTCTCAGACTTTGTAGCAAGTTATGAGGTTCTAGATTACTGCGTTCTCTATGCCACAGTGGCCCCAGGGCAGATGAGCAAAAAGAAAATCAAGCCAGCTTACATGGTAAATAAATGAAGTGGGGACTTTCATTTATTGCTATTTCTGGTGCTTCTCTCAATCTGAGTTTTTCCCCCTAATACTTTGACTACAAATTCCTCAGTCCTTTGCTCAGTAACGTTGGTTTGTACCCCGGGAAGTTGAAATCTTAATCATATTTATCAGGGTTGAAATCTAAGATTCAAATTTTGTTACTACTGGTTCTGTGGCTGTGGCTTGGTGGGCATGGGTGGCATGGTTTGGTGACCATGACAGGGGAAGATAGTATAAAATCTCCATTCCCTCCACACTCCAGGGGAAGGACAGTGTAAAATCTCCATTTCCTCCTGATCATTTGGGACTCAGGAGGCAGAGAATAGATGGGGGCAGGGCCAATCAGAGGTGGTATTTACCAAACTACTTAAAATTTCCGCTACCGGCTCTCCAGAACTGGTCAGAACCTGCTGAATGCCACCTCTGCTAAGACTTCTGGAGAACACCACCTTAACTATCCCTGCTGTATCTAATGTGAAGCAAAACAAAAGAAACAAAGCCCACTTGGCAGGAGGGAAATATCTTCAGCTAAAGACATTTGTAGCAAGCATTTAACCAGACAGGGGTTCCTACCGGTTCGGCTGAGTAGGTAGTAACTCCATAGTGTCGCATGTGTCAACATCTTGTTTTTTAAAAAACTTCTGCACATGCACATGTAGTGCGCCTGAAGCACCTGAAGCGTGTCCCTGACCGAATTGGCAGTACCAGAAGCCGGAACCCAATTTAACCCATCCTGAAGATGGATAATACTCAATAAGAATTAGTCTGAATAGAATTTAGCAAAAAGTTAAGGGAAGAAGAAATAAATCCCCATAATGGATTTGAGTTGCTGATCCACATTATCAAAATCAAAACAAAAAAACAGGCCAAGTTTCAGTGAAATCGTTTGGCTGGTCCATACCAGGGTATGGGCACCATGACTCACAGTGGCTGCCACTGGCTTTTATGGCTCATCCCTGATCAGCACAGCCTTAGAATAATTACATCATAGCGGATTATTAGGACCCATAATCATATTTGAAGTTTCTAAGTAGTCCAAAGATTAATTACTCTGCAAGTTTGCCATTAACTCGATCTTTTAATGAGGGCATTTTAAAAAGCAAATACTTTTTTATAATTATGCTGGGATGTTAAGTGGCTATCTATTTACAGGCGGTTCGGAATTGCAATGATAATGATGCTGTCAAAAAAAGAAAAAAAAGAATTCCACCATTAGTTAGATAAAAGATAGAGGGCTTAAATTTCTGCCCACTGGCTTTCTTGCTGAGAGGCATCTTTGCCATAGCAAGCAGAAAACATTTTTTTTCTATTCCAAGCGATATGAAAGTCTAATGGAAAATCTAGGTTATCATATTTTTATTACCCATCTTTCTCCTGAGGCGCCAAAAGTTGTAGCCTGTCTTCATGGAGAACTTTCTCCTTTATGGATCAAGTCAACTTTTAACATGAATTGGGCAGCCTTCTGTTGCACCATTCTTTCCAGAAAACAAGCATTATTGGGTACATGAAAAATCTTCCATATTCAGCCTCAGAATATGTACTTGTACAATCAGAACAGAGGTGGTATTCAGTAGGTTCTGAACCAGTATCGAAAATTTTGAGTAGTTCAGAGAACCGGTAAATACTATCTCTGACTGGCCCCACCCGCATCTATTCTCTGCCTCTCAAATCCCAGCTGATCAGAAGGAAATGGGGATTTTGCCATAATCTTCCCCTGCTACTCCCACCAAGCCACGTCCACCAAGTCACACCACACCCACAAAACCACACCCACAGAACTGGTAGTAAATTTTTTTGAATCCCACCACTGAATCGGATGTGTTCCAAAATAAGCTTTTTTTCCCCTGAAAAATTCCTTCCTAGTTTGGAACTAAAAGTACGAAGTAGTCTGCCCCATGGGTCTAAGGACCTTCTCAAGTGACTTCAGATGACAAAGAGGTTCTTTTGTTCACAAGACAGCAAAGTACGCAGAAAATCAGTATACGTATATAAAACAAGAGAGAATTCCTACAGAAATAGATGCAGTTGATACATATATCGTATGTTAGACCTATTAAGACAGGCAGTTTAGTGTATTAGTGATCAAGCTAGTTCTAGTCCTGCCTTAAGTACAAAAGCAGTTGAGTGACATTAAGCCAGTCCCATTCAGGGCCCCAAAACCAAGAAAGACATGATTTTTTCCAAGCATATTTCTTTATTGTTTCATACTACCTAAAGACATAATCTTGCCAAACTGAAGCACTTTGCTATTTACACCAAACATAAACTCAGAGAACTATTAGGAAAAGGGTTATCTTCACCCTCTTTCTCTGACAAAAACTATCTGCACTGAACTGTCTCTTATTCTTCTGAAATGCATCTCCTCCTTTCAGGGAATCCGGACTAATTCATCCATCACTGTCCCTCTGTGTCAGTCCTAAGGAGCAGGCACATGGCAAACCATTTCTGAAATATTGCCAAGAAAATTGCAGGGCTATTGACGTATTACCTTTCTCTTGCTGTAGATCATCAGACGTCTCTTCCCAGCTATTGCTCCATCCTGCTTTTAGATCCTTCTGGATCTCCATCTGCTCCTTCTTCTTCCATACATTTTTTTAACCTCTTATCCTGGCTTCATTCTTCCCCTGATGGTTAACTTTCCCGGGAGTACCTGGGTTTTAGTTGAAATTGTGCCACCATATTTATTTCAGGCATTTCTAGTAGTTGACGCTTCTCAAAGGAGTTTGAATGAAGTTGATACGATGCTTATTCCAGTACCCTTTGGTGAATGGTTTGCTGAAAACAGATTATATTTCTGACTGCGTACCCCTGTTTTGTACAGCAAAATAATAAGTGTACATCAGTAGTTAAGTGATTATATTTGAAGGTTCCTATTAAACCTATTCACCCATATTCATTGGATGGTTTTGGGACAGTCACTCTCTTTCAATTCATTTTCTTTTCAAGTGCCCTGGTGTGCGTTTAAAGGATTTGTATGGAAATAAAATAAAGGAGACTTCTATATATAATGCTTTTACTCTCAGAGAAAAGGAAGCATATAAAGACAATTGACAAACAGACTATGTAAAATGGAATTAACTTTCTCTTCCTAGACTATTAACTTCGAATGACTTATCTCCAGAGACATTTTTCTTCCAAATAAATGAAATATTTTTGTAGCCTAAATATCAACTGACAGATCAATATTTGTGGGTTGTATCAGTGTGTTTTTGTCTGAGCGGAAACACTTGGGCTTGTTCAATTTCACTAATTGCTACCATTCTGTAGCTAGTTGATCCAATAAATCAACAAGGTCCAGAGAAATTTGCGAAGTGGGAGGTTAATCTGCGAAAAATTATGGAGTGGCAAATATTGGGGAAATTCCAATTTGTATAAATTGCTAAATTGCCATCAACCTCACTTTTGGGATAGCATCCAGATTGTGTCAATATAGAAATGCAGTTATAGAACCATGCCTTCCAATTTGATCTTTCTCATCCCAATGCAAAATGTCTTTCTTATTTTCCTGTAACTGTAATTAGAAAAGAAGAAATATTTCTTTATCGCATCATCTATATTTTATTATTATTATTGGATTTGGAAAATGGTTCTTAACAAGTTATCATTTTTAGTGTAGATAATATAGCTGCATAAATATATACAGTAGTTTATGTTTATAGTTTATATTGTATAATCCCATGATTCAAATAGGAAAAACATATGTAAGTTTCATAATACATTGTTCATTAAACACAAATGTAATCTGCAACTGATTTGAGTATCATAGGATTGGAATAATTTCATATCGCTTCTTCAGTTAAATGCATTAAAGTAAGATGTGGAAACAGGTTAATTATTTTCCAGCTAAATTCTATAAGCAGATGCCACTTTGGTTAATTAAGATTTCAGGAGTAGCCAATTTGTTCTCATTTCATAAAAATTAACCATTTTTCCAAAGCATATGCAAGCAGATAAACAATTACATGTGCATTTTATTATTTACATGAAGAAAATCAAGGCCTAAGCCTAGCAATATTTTCCATACTCGCAGTTCTATGTATTTCCAGTTCCTTAAAATGGAACATCCTTAGGAGATTGGGCTGTATTAAGAAATAGGTTGTATGATAATTTTTATATACAAAAATCCATTCCTAAGTCTGTCTGTTTAATGCTAAAATGCATGTAAGCATATATACAGAAACTTTTCAGAATATTGCAGTATCATTTATAATTAATAAAATGGACATAAATATGTATATTTAAGAAAGATATACACAAAATCTCAGGTTAGTAGGGAAAACTACATAGCAAAAGGAATGTGAACCGGGGAAAACAAATAGAAATCTGTACAGTTGAAGAAATATGCACAAATTATCAGAAGTAATATTTGTGCAACTATTTCCCCTATCAGCTAATTACTTAATAGCTCTTCAGTAGACGGAGAGAAGCAATGAGGGAGTGAGGGAAGGGAGACAGAGAAAGAGAACTAGAGAGACAAAGAGAAAATAACAGCAATAGCAATAGCACTATAGCACTTATATACCACCCCATAGTATTTTACAGCACTCTCTGGGGGTTTACAGAGTCAGCATATTGCCCCAACAATCTGGGACCTCATTTTACCCACCTCACAAAAGATGGAAGGCTGAGTCAACCTTGATCCTGTCAGGATTGAACTCCAGGTTATGGGCAGAGTCAAACTGCAGCACTGCAGTTTAATGCCTACGTCACCAGGGCGCCTTACAAACCCCCAAAATATCCTACTTCAATGGAAAATGAATACCTATGGATGCATGTAGGTACTAAAATACATGAAAAATGTTCCTGTTATATATCCTGCACATACTGTATATCAGAAGTTACACCTTTAATTTTTTTTTAAGTCAACATTCTATTTATTTGTCAGTTTTCTGTATATATAATGACGGGTGCTATTGCTATTGTTCCCATGCATTATTTATAAGATTATGATTTTGAAAGCATGCTGTTTTTTCCTAGATTCTGCCTTTAGGAACAGCATCATTTCCAATACATGACAGCATATTATTCCTCCCAAAAGTTTTTTTGTTTTTTTTTTACTCTCAGCACCATGGAACATTAAATCAAGAACATACAACTCAATTCCCCCGCCCCCCCATCAGTAGTCATCCCGAGCTATGCTATAATGGTTTTTTTTCCCCTTGAAGACAAGGCAGACCAATTATGATTGCAGAAGGCAGAGGTGATTCAATTGAGGCAGGTAATAAGATCTGCCTAACACTTGCCATCTGCAGCATGATGCCATGTCTCACTCTCGAATTACGTTCTCACAAAACGAAATTAAAATAAAATTGAATTAAAGATATGTTGGCGGGTGCGTGGGAGAGAGAAAGCATAACTGCCCAGGTCATTAGTGAAACAGACTGCACAAACATGAGAAAGGATCAGGGGCAAGATTATGGATTTGTAAAAGTAGGATAATTTGAAAAGTAAAAGAAGATAAAAGAAGCCCTCGGTGGGATTTGACAGGTAAAAGAAACCTACATTTTTGCTCCTTTGCTCCTGAGTTTCCAAGTATATCTTTCTCCATATGGAAAGTGCTGTTCTCTGTAACCACCGGGCCTCATCACCTTCTCATGAATAAATAAAAAACAAGATTTTTTGGGAATGCAGTTTTCAACTCTGCAATGTTTGTGGACATAAGAGCATGAATTGACTAGCCAAAGTCTGACAAGCTCTTATGCTCAGTTTAGATTCCAGCATTCCTCAAAACAATTTTCCCTAATCTGGATGTCCTCCAAAAGTAAAAATCAGGTTTTTGATATCATACATTTGATCCTGAATGGGAGAAATAAGTCAAGCTTTGGAGATTGTCTATCCCGAATGTAACCACCAAAAATGAGAGTAAAAGTGATGATTCTGGAGTAAGTGGCTAAACAGGAAAACAAATGAGTTATGCATAGGCCTAAGAAAGGCAGAATATACACTTTTATATACATCATCATCATCATCATCATCATCATCATCATCATCATCGCTTGGGACCAGGTTATTTGAGGCACCATCTCTTGCCTGTCAATCTACCCAACCCATCAGAATGGGGAAGACAGGAATGTTGTGGGTCCCATCCCTAAGGGAGATACACCTGGTGGGACCAACAAGAAGGGCCTTCTCCATGGTGGCCCCCCCTCTCTGGAACATCTTTTCCCCCAGAGATTAAAATGGCCCCCATTCAACCCTCTTCTGGAAGGCACTAAAGACCTGTTTCTGCCAGCAGGCCTGGGGAACCCAGAGAGGAAGGGAGCCCATTAAATGGCCCGTATAATCGGCTGTCGCTGGGGTGGGTGGGGGGTGGGAGATGATTTTATTACATTAATGTATTTGATTTTTTATTAGTTTTACTGTTTTTAGATGTGGCTTTTTTATATTCTGTAAGCCACCTTGAATAGGTGGCAATATAAATTTAATGATAAATAAATAAAAATAAATCTTCATCGTCATCTTTTAATGACCCCATAATCCCGTGCGGGGTAAAGTCTGTGCAACCGAATTGAGTTAGCAGTGTGTATAATAGCTGAATGCCCTTTCCTGTCATCATACACTTTCATATACCATATTTTTCAGAGTATAAGTCGCATGGGAGTATAAGACGCACCAAGATTTTGAAGAGGTAAATTTTTTTTAAAAAGTTTTTGCATTCTGCAAGCCTCCCAAACCCTCTTCAGTCTTCATTTTTGGTGAAAAACAGGGCATGCAGAGAGTTTGAGAGGCCTGCAAAGTGCTCCTGGAGGTTGGGGGGGGCAAAAATGAGCAAAAAACAGTCTGTTTTTTGCCAAAAGAAGGGGTATGCATAGCCTTTAGGAGGCTTGTAGAGTGTTCCTGAGGGCTGCCTCCCCCCCAAAATAAGCAAAAAAGGCTTGTTTTTCACTCATTTTTGCCCTCCCCAGCCCCCAGGAGCACTTTGCAGGCCTCCCAAACCCTCTGCACATCCATTTTTGTGAAGCGGTGGGGTTTCAGGAGGCCAAAAATGCTATATTCAGTGTATAAGACACACCCAGAATTTCACCCCTTTTTTTAGGGGTGGGGGGGAAGGTGCATCTTATACTCCAAAAAATACGGAGTATATTTTCTGTGAATGGGTTTGGGAAGGGTACAACAGCTATGGGCAGTTCTCTTTTTGGGATGGAAAGCAAAATGCCAGCTTAGTTGCATAATGCAGGAAACTGTATTATTCCAGAGTCTCTGTAGGGAAAAAGCCTACCAAGTGGCTTTATAATCAGACCAATTAACTAATGCACCTACGTTCTTAGATGAGGAAACGCCACATTTTATGATGCAAAATGTACCACATGGGAAAGGAAATGTTTACAGTGAGCCTTTGGATGACAAACCTTTGAGATATTCATCATTAAAGTATCACTCCAGCTGAATTGGAAACGGCTTTTGCTCACATACGACTGTGCATAGGATGGCAGCCAAATTCTGCAACATACGTTTCTCTATTCGATGTGGGCTGATTACATCCTGTACATGTAGGAAGATGGAATGTTACTCAAGCCTTGTTCTTTTGCTTTCAAATAAAAAACCCTAATTTGACAAATATTTGGAATAAGAAGTACTTCCAGTCTGTGAATTTGTTTTTATGGGGAAAACATATCCCATTCAAAACAAACTGAACGTCACTTACAGCATCCTATTTTCCAGCAGTATCTGCATCTTGTATGAATTAAATTCCAGTTTGTTTTCTCTGGCCCAGTCCATTGTCATATTTAAGTAGCATGCAAGGGTACAGTTGCTTCTCTGGGATTGGAGATTAAGGACCAATTTTGCTGAGCATCATCCGAACATTAATAACACACCACTCCAAAGCTCTGGATGACTTACCCCAATAGAGTCATATATTATGGATGCAATAGCAATAATCAGCAGTCCAGAATTTCATCGAGAGTCCCTGCACTCCACCTTTTAGACATGGCCCAACCAGAAGGACCAGAATCACTGCAAAACAGTGTGTCCGAAATCGTAACTTGGCACTCCAGATGGTATGGCACTCCAGATGCCATGACTGTTACCATTGAAAGCAGCCTAGAAGTGTAAAATTGGAAGAAGCAGGTTTCTCCCACCCATTTTCCAGCATTTTTCTACAAAGAGTGATCAAAGCCATTTCAGTACCATGTCCCTGCCAGAAGTCCCAGTTGGTGTAATTCTGGATAATTGTTAACCTTCATCTATCTGGAGATGTTAGGCCACAACCCATACAATGAATGGCATAATGGTTTCCTAAACATTTGTAGACTGCAGGGGTGTCAAACTGGCACATGGGCCGGATGTGTTACATGCAGGCCACGCCCACCCCAGCTCCACAAAGGGAAAAATGTCATGATACATCACGTGATGGCAACAAGACGCAGTGAGTTTGACATCCGTGTTATAGAGGATTGGTCTAGATAAGCCTTGTGGTCATTTTCAGTTCTATGATTCTACATATAGTGCAGAGGTGGGTTGCAGTTCGGCCTGGTTCAGTCGAATCAGTAGTGATATTCTGGCCTGGGCTGCAGAACCGGCTGGCCACGCCCCTGAACCGATTCCCTGGCTGCTGCTACCAGCATGTTGTTTAGTAGTGCATGCGTGTGCACAGTTCACTGTAAGTTGCATGAAGTGAACCGGTAGTAAAACTGGGAGCAATCCATCTCTGATATAGTGCCTTAATTTCCTTTCCCAGAAATGGATGTCTCAGGCTGGCTTAGAACTTTCCCTAATCAAGGAAAGGGTCCCCCCTTCACATCAGCAGGGTTCATATTACCTCTTACTTTAAACAAGAGGGAACCTGTAAAAAAGAAATTTTCACCTTTCTTAATAATGGAGCCAGTCGCATTCAGGTTGCTTTAACGGTCCTTGAACAAAAATAAGAAAAAGAAAATGTGTTAAATGTGTTCCCATGTTTGATATTTTCTAGGTTAGCCCTACGCTTAAGTAAAAGAAAAAAACTTATAGATAGGTCCAGTTAAAGACAGAATCAGTCTGATAAGTATTAACAAAGCCTTGAGGTGAGTTAAATTTGTGACAGTTCTGAAATAAAAGTTTCTCCCTATAGCCATGTCTAAATAAATCATGTATGTGGCTTGATATGTGATATAGTCCTAAACAAGGCTACTCAGAAATTCATGTTTTCATTCCATTTAAAATGCAGTTTTGATAGTCTGCTGTATTCCTACTTGCTCAGTCAGTAGGAATCCACCAGGTTTACACACAGAAAAATGAGCACAGAATTTAAAAGGGCACAGCTACTCTGTTTCCCCAAAAATAAGAGCTCCCAGATAATAAGCCCCATTTGGGAGCACATGTGCTAAAATAAGCCCTCCCCTGAAAATAAGCCTTCCCTAAAAATATTGCAATGCAGCAGCAGCTATGAGGTAACTACACTTGCTGCCTCCTGCACTTCAAAAATAATAAGACCTCCCTTTTGGAGGAGGAGCCAATGTCACAAAGATATGGTTGTGTGGTCTCAATGCTCTGAGACCACAGCCAACACTTTTGCCACTGGGTGGTCAAAACAGACCTAAACCGTCCCAAAGAGACGGTGAACAAGAAGAATCTGTTTTGCTGATCTCGGGGATAAAATCCCCGATAAAATCCCTGAAAGAAGCAAGAGAAGTTCTTCAAGATGGTGACAAAAATCCAGTCAAGGCTGACGAAGTCGGGATGGCTCCAAAATGGAAGAATACAGAAAGAGAAAGTGTTTCCAGCTGGTGAGGAATTTTTATTGTTTTAAAAAAGAGACTGCCTATAAAAACTTAAAAATCAATTTAAATTGAAGAATAGAAGAATCAAGCGGCAGAATTAAATTTGGAATGGTTTTAGACAGTGGTTATCTTACTTTTTAAATGCTATTTTTATGGATTGAATCTATGCAAACCTTTTGAAATGGATGGATTAAGTTTTCTTCTTTAACCTTCTCTTTGTGACTCTGTAATCTATAGACTAAAGTTTTCCTCTTTTATTGCTGTGGGTATTTTTCTAATTCATTTAAAGATTGGACCTCTTTTTCTAACTTTAAATACAAAGGAAGATACAAAAAGAAACTCTTTAACAGTGTTTCCGCTTGGAGGCTGGGAGGTTTTGTTGATCCGAGCTTTGTGTATTCAAAATGGAACATTTTTTTCTTCATGGATTGTTTTGACTTAGCACCACAAGGTTTTACTGTTTGGCTACAGAGTGATAAGAAGGGAAACACACAAATGTCCCTTTCAAGTATATTTTCAATCAGAGAAAAACAACATTCTTTGTGAATCTATGCTTTAATTTTATTAACCTTCCAAGCTAGAGCAGCTGTGTTTGTTATGGCACAACGTCAAGAGAAAATAGAGGTCTTAACTTTGCAAAATATATTTTCAGAACTACAGAAATTATCAAATATAGTAGAGAAAAAACTGGAATACCTAGAGCACATAACAAGAAAATATGATGAAAAAATTAAGGATGTTCATCAAATGCAAAATGAGGTGATTGAAACTCAAAAAAATGAAGTGGAAAATGAATATAAAGAGATTAAACCTGCTGATATCTATGGTAATTGGTTTATTCCTGAAAATGGAAAGAATGGAATACTGAAAGAGGAATTAAATGGAGAGAAAATCTATTCCAAAGGTAAAGATATAGAAGAAGATAAAATTAAAGGATCTATGGACTTAAAGAAAGAAATTCTAATAGCAAAAGCATTGATAACACTGCTGACAATTAAAGACAAGTTGAATAAGGAAACAGAAAGAGGGCATCAAGATTATATGAGAGATCTTATAAGCAAGGAGTTGCTAAGAGAAGTCCATACAAAGCTGAACAAGAAGATGATTAGAGGATTGGCACCACAAATGGCAGAAGATATTAGATTGTTTTGTTATTGGAAAGATACAGGTTGATAGATGGAAGAATATAACTTAAAACTAGTTAAACTTCGTGAAATTTAGTGATAATATAGTTAAATAATTGATAATGATAACAATGTATACAATGTGTAGTGTTATGATAAGTAATAATTGGATATGAATATTGAATGGTACCCATGAAAGGAAGATTAAAAATCCTTTTGGATTATATACTAAGGTTAATAAAAAAGAACTAAGTTAGATACAGTTAAATTTTGATTATTAGGGGGAAAATGTTATGATACAGGATATAGTCAAATAAAGGAGGGATAATGATATCAACCTATATATACGTATGGGTACAACATAAGGAAACTGGATGAAAATTGCAAACGGTGATTTGGAAAGGAGGATTAGAAAATTTTGTTATTAAATATTATAGATGTTTAGCTAGAATAGGACATAAGGATTCAGTGTTATTGGAGGATTTTAGAAATATTAAATGCAATGCTAGTATGTGGTTATGTATTAAATCTTGGTATATTTTATGAAGGACATTTAAACAATTATAGTCAAATAAAAATGGAGGTATGATAAGGGTAACATGTATAAATATCGGTTCCACCACAAAACCGCGAAGCCCTTATCTGCGCCGACATAAGTGCAGAGGGCAAATCTGCGCCGCCCGAAGCGCTAAGGAAAAACGCGACCCTACCGCGATGACATAACCGCGGAGGGCAAATCCGTGCCTTCCGAAGCACTCAGCACCCTAACCCTAACCCTAACCCTAACCCTAAACCTAACCCTAAAGCAAACCCCTAAACCTAATCCTAACCCTTACCTTAATTTAAATCGGCTTTCTGCCGCCGCGCTGTTTTAAAGTGCCCTTCAGTCGCCGCGCTGTTGTCGCGGCGGTGATGACGCGCGGTGATGACGTCGCGGCTTTAGCGACGTGGTTTTATCACCGCTATTTTGACAAGCGCGGTTTTGTCGTGCCACGTAAATATCTGAGTTAAAATACTTGAGTTAATATGAATTATGCTTGATGACTGTGGAAGAGATGCACAAAAGCCTTTTGTAACCAACTGATACACTTTCTACAGTATGTAAAGAAGGAAGATTTATGTGTTGTGTTTGTTTTGAAAATAAAAAATAAAAAAATTAATAAAGATAATAAGAAGGCCAAGGGCTTATTTCGGGGGGTCAAAGGAAAATAAGACCTTGTCTTATTTTGGGGGAAACACAGTATTTAAGATGTTGATTCAAACATCACCCCTTCTTGCATTCAGAAGAATTTCTCTTGCTAAGTTGACGCAGGATAGAAATGTTAAAGTCCTGTACTAGACAAGTTTATGATCCTATACTTGGAATTAGGACCTAGATAACCATGACTGATCCCAAAATGTTTAGCAGGGTTATGGATTCAGTGGTACTTCAATGGGTGATGATCAGGAAATTACAGGGATAGGGACTATATTATAAAGATTTTTTTAAAAAAAATTCCTGGAAAAAGGCAGTGGTTGGTAAAGGGAAGGATTTAGCTCAGTTTCTGGTGATTATAGGATGTATAGAAACCAGTGGTGAAATTCAATTTTTTTTATTACTGGTTCTGTGGGTGTGGCTTGGTGGTGTAGTGTGGCTTGGTGGGCATAGCTTGGTAAGAATACTGCAAAATCTCCATTCCCACTCCACTCGAGGGGAAGGTTATTGCAAAATCCCCATTCCCACCCCACTCTGGGGTCAGCGAGAAGTGGCATTTCCCAGTTCTCCGAACTACTCAAAATTTCTGCTACCAGTTCTCCAGAACCTGTCAGAACCTGCTGGATTTCACCCCGATAGAAACTACCTCCATATTTTCACCAAGACAATCACACAAACTAAACTACATCTTTACCTTTACCAAATCACAGCTTATTTAACCTACTTTAGGAGAGAAATATAAAAATACTGGTGGGGAAAACTGTGGCCTTCCTGATGGTATTGATTTCAGCTCGAACAAGTGTGTGAAGTACTCAGCGCTAATGAGTGTTGCAATCCAGCTATTGCAAGAAGGTTACAAGTTCTCCACGCCTGCTTGAAGGCGAACAGGATACCTCTCGTTGTCCACCGTAATGAATAAAAATGCACCCAAGGTTGTTTTTAAACTGAGTTATTTGGAATTACATGAAAAAAAATACTAATAGAGAAGAATCTGACCTACTGTAAATGTAGTAGATTACTGTCAGTATGAGCAATGACAGTGATAAATGCTGCTTCTGATAGAATTACTGATGGGATGGTAAAGAATTATTTTCAAGCAGCGTTACTCATTTAAACAGTAAGACTATAGGAAAGGAAACTTGTAGAACTTAGCATTAAAAAAAGCTTTTTGCATCATTTTTAACTCTATCCAACAGGGTATAAAGTAGAAATGTTTGTATGCATTTGGGCTACGTGACTACAACAACTTCGTTATATACAAGAGAAGAAATGAACGTAATTGTCTACAGGGCCAAAATACGTGTAAACAAGACTAGTGCAAGCGGGGGCACTGAACTCTACATTAAAGGAGGAGCTAAATCTGTTTCTAGTATTACACTAGTATCTCAATCTCTTGCTGAAGGCATTTTATTATTCTCCTGGGCTACATCACTGGGTTGTGGAAAAGCATTTAGTTGTCAACTTGCCTTTCTTTATGGCCTCTTTGCAATGGCTTCAGAGACTCAGAAATGGCTTTTTTGCAGCTGTTTTTTCCCTGAAAGGGAAAAATCTAAGCAAAAGTCATTTGCTTTCAATAATAATGAAATGTTAACCACTGATTCCTAAATAAGCATATTCTATATGAGAAACCATGACTATTGAGGGTACTGTGAAGCGTTTGGGGAGGCACTATTAAAACACAAGTTTCTGGGATGTTAGTAATGCATTCCATAGAGCAGCATGGTAGTGTAGTGGTGAAGATGCTCGCCTCCCCCTCAGAAGGTTGAGAATTCAATCCTAGGTAGTGGCAGATATTTTTCTCCTAGGGCGCAAAGAAAAAAATCTGCTGTGAACTTCAAATGGTGTTAGGAAGGGCATCCGACCAGTAAATGCTTGTTATGGCCCGCCAGCAGAGCTGGCAGCAGATTCGGATAGTGAGGAGGTTGGGGAGGAACATGGACCAGTCCTAGAGTCTAAGGAAGTCTCTGATGAGGGGTCTGTGTCAGAGGCAGAGAGGAGGCCAGAGCCAGTTATCCACTGCCTTCAGAGTCGGACATCAGTGAGGCAAAGAAACAGCTGGGGCCTGTTCCCAGTGTGTGCATGTGCAGAGTTGCCAGACGAAGGGAACAGCTAAAGAACAGGGGTGGACTTGGGAGTAAGGCCAGGTGGACGAGGAATAGCCCCTTCCAGAGGAAATAAAAGAGGAGTGAAAAGGGAGTGGAATTTGCAAGAAACAATTAGTTCACTTAATTGGCTCATGATTCCCCGAGACTTCTTGCCAGGTTACTCCTTGCCAAGTTTTGCAGATATCAGCCTGGCAGTTCTCCATGCCAGATAAGGTCTGTGACTGTAAATCCTCCCTTGAAAGTATGTGAATGAGCAGGATTCACAGTCAATTAATAAAAGGGATTTTTGTCAGGACCAGGAGTTTACTTCACGTTCTTGGGAAGCCTAGGTCAGAACAATACTCAGCTCTATCCAGTTGCCCTGACTCTATCCAAAAATAAGGGGTTAGAAAGTCGTAAAAAGGGAGAGTTATGAGTTCCATAACTAACAGCATTGCATGACCACAGAAAATGTCTTCAGACAACCACTGGTTCCCTCGGCCAAGAAATGGAGATGAACATCATGTTCTAGAGTTGGACACAGCTGGACAAGGAAACTTTTTACCTTTTAGTTATGCAACCCAAACCACATCCCTAACCATTGGTAGATTGCATTCTGTGAAATGTATAAGAGCCACATAGCTAGGCATTAATTGATTAAATTGCCTTTCAGAATATTGGATGATTTCATGGATTGTTTAACTAGACATGAAGACCACCCTATATGTTTAGCTTCAGTCTGTATGTGAGAAATGTGTTAAATGATATCTTGCATTTAGAAAATTTATACCTAAGTGGGGGGAAAAAAGAGTATTCATTCCATTCCTTGAGTGAGATTGAGTGCTATATACAAGGTACTCAGACACAGAATACTGAAAAATAGAGTTCTCCCTCCTTTTCGTTCCTTATTCTGTATAATTCATAGTTAGTCTTTTAGTAGTGACCATTTATTGTATTTTAAATATCTACGCCTTTCCTTTCTTTGGTTCATCAAGTAACATCTGTGAAATGGGGAAAAAATAGTAATCCATCGGGTTGGGCAATCTTCCCACTACTAATTTATAGCATTTTTGCAGTAGTTCAACGATCTCTGTGCCAAAATAACACTAATGAGAACACTTTTTATATCATTTCACATCGTTTTGTATGATATTTGATGGCTGATGATGCTATGAAGTTACTGTAAATCACTAGCAGATAAATGTCTGCAGAAAGATAAGACAATCGATACTTCAGAACTATAAATGAAAATAAATAACGGAGAGACAACATGTTTCTGGGTTGTTGGAAGAAACAATAAAAATTTAAAGGTGTGATTAAGTGAGAGACTAATCTGCCACTTCAGAATCTTGCCAGTTTATGACAGTCATTGCACAAGGTTAAGATGTCTATCCCCTTGGTTATGCAGCCGTGGCACTCTGTGGGTTTTTTCCCCCTTACTGGTTTCTATGACAGCTGATTTGATCTAAGGGCAAAATTCTCATTCTGAAAAGCTAAATTCTTTTCCCTGGGCAAGAAAAGCACCAAAAAAAAAAAAAAAGCTCTGGAGAAGAAAATTGGCTATTGGAATGGTTGAGTATTGCTAAAAGAAAAAGAATAAAAATAGAAAGACGAATCTGAATACTACTCCGTATGGGATTTATTGTACAATTGGCTAGAGGAAAGGAGAGAAAAAGCAGGAAAGCAAAAAAGAAAGGAAGAAAGATCAACAAAACAATAGACAACTACAAAACCGGAAAGGGATCAAAAGATTGAAATATGAGATAGACTATAGCAAATAAATATTACACAAAATGACGTAAATGTAGTAAAAACTGTTACACATAGAATATATAGAATATTACATATAGAATGAAAAAAATGTATGGAATAATGTAAATGCACAAATATATAAAGTCATAGTTATAAAAGATTTAATATATTATATATTATACAAAACGACATAAATGTAATAAAAACTGCTATACATAGAACATATAGACTATTATATATAGAATGAAAAAAATGCATGAAATAATGTAAATGCACCAATATATGAAGTTATAGTCATAAAAGATTTATTGGTATAGATAAAACAGATAGGTACAAAAATGTAATGTGTTGCAAAGATGCGAAGTTTGTACAAACAAAATAAAATTTATATATAAACAGAGAGAGAGAGAGAGAGAGAGAGAGAGAGAGAGAGAGAGAGAGATTTGAATGTTTTGTTCCTTTTTACCTTTGTGAAATGTATCCGATCTGCTACCAATGGAGAAAAATATTTGTAGAACAGAGTTGAACTGAGGGGTGCTTGGTGCCTTCTGAGTTTGGTTGTTTTCTCGCAGACGTTACTTTACTAAACTAGGTACTGTAATATCATCAGTGCTAGTGGGGAATGGAAAAATTAAGAGCGCCAGGTAAGTGAGGAAAAAAAGGGAAAAGTCAAAAAAGTAAAGATGGTGATTGCAACTGTATGATCAAAGTGTCACCATTTTTTCCCCACATGCATTCCCACATGTTGATGCATGCAAAAATGAGCTTCGCTTGCATGGTCATAGTTGTTTTTACACACATACACATGAATTGCATGGATAGCACTAAAAGGTGATGGGTATAGGTCATAGAAGATAGTTACGGTGTTAAGTTAGTTCATAGTTCAGGCTGCCTCTGGTTTGCCAGCAAGCCTCAATGGTAATGAGTGTAAGGCTTGCAATAACAGGGCTCAGCGAGGTTTGTTTGTTTGTTTGTTTATCTGTAAACAAGTACAAGGAAACAAGTATGAAAATACATGAAAAATGGCACAAATAAATGGATATAAATAAGCAAAACATAGCCATAAACACATAAAAAGAGTACATATAAATGGGGACAGTAGACATGCTGATGCACTTATGCACGCCCCCTTAGGGACTTCTTAAGAAACGGTAGACAGCTTAAGGTAAAAGGTATGGGGGTTAGAGGAACTAAAAACAGGATCAGGTAGGATATTCCACACATTTACTACCCTACTGCTGAAATAGTTTTTCCTGCAATCAAGATTAGAACGGATTACATTTAGTTTGTATCTATTGATAGCCCTTGTGTTATTGCAGTTGAAGTAAAAGTAGTCATTAACAGGTAGGACGTTATGGCAGATTATCTTGTGCACTAAGCTCAGGTCGGAATGTAGGTGTAGTTCAAGGATATACTGGCCTAAAATTTCAATGTGGTATACGGAATGTTATTACGAGCAGAGGAGTTGAGTACTCTTCTTGTAAAATACCTCTGGACCCTCTCTGATGTTTTAATGTCCAAAATGCAGTGGGGGTTCCAGGCAGGTGAGCAGTATTCAAGTATAGGTCTGGTAAAGGTTTTGTATGCCCTAGTTAGCAGCATAACATTACCAGAGAGAAAACTATGTAAAATAAGGATGACAACTCTGAATGCCTTTTTTGGCAATGATACGTTACTGCCAATGGAACTGTCAAAAAAGATCCCTTCATCTTTTTCTAACCCGCTCCAGCTATGGCATGGGGAATTCAATGCTAATGACTTATTGTGTTTTTAAAAGAGCGAGGATGATGCTGACTACCAAGGGAGGGCATTTCAGAAACTGCCTGCGAAAGCGTCTATCATCATTCCAACAAATGTCTGTAGATTTGAGTGGATAGAGCAGTATTGTTTTTTTAAAAAACCACTTCTTGCCTTTTTTATAAATAACTCAAGGCAGCAAAATATCTAATGCTCCTGCCTCCTATTTTCCCCACACCAAATCTATGTGGTGAGTTGGGCTGAGAGAGAAGGACTGGCTCAAAGTCATCCAATTGGCTTCCATACCTCTGGCAGGCATAGAAGTCCCTGCCTTCTGTTTGCAAGGCCAAAACCTTAGTCTCTACACCAAAGTAGCTTTCTTTTTTTAACTTTCTAACCTTAGCCACAAATGATATGAAGGTAAAAAGGGAGGAGGAGGAGGAAGAAGAAGAAGAGGAGGAGGACTTTAATCCCTGCTAAAATTTTCAAAAGAATTAGCTTGCCCAGTCTACAAGAGTACATTTATTTTGAATTCTCAGAGCTGGAATGAACAAAAGGAAGTAAAATAATTATAGCCTATTCATTCATAACTAATCTTTTATGACATTAAACTAGTTGCTGCAGCCATAGTGACATGTAAAATGTATTCTACGATTTAACTGAAGTGGGGTCAAAGAAAATACCTTAGAGCTAATAAAAATCTCAGGAATAGAAAATATTTCCATCTCAAATAATAATACTATTTTTCAACAGTCTTCAATCAATCTGCATTTAATACCCTACTTTTTCATTTAAAAACATTTCAAGATTAGTTTATGAATTAGAAAGAATGAGCTGCATTTTTTAAAGAAAACAAAAATAAGCAACTATTTAGTAAAGTAGCTTCAATTTTACAGGTCTAAGAGCTCTCAAGTGGGAAAATGTCTATTAAGTTATATGGAAAAAGGAGATAGAGTAGCAAAGTAGTATGGCATCTATTCTAATGGTTTTTTTTTCTCTTTTTGATTACTCCTTAAAACTCTGGAATAAAAATGCTGAAAAAGATCACCTTAGTAGATAAGTCTTCCCTTATCAACTACATGAGGAGGTAATGGTGGTGGAGTTCCTGGAACATTTTTAATATTTTTCTGCTCCCAGGTATAAGAGGTTCTTCAACAAAGGTTGCTGCCTTTCACAATGCTGCTTATGTGATTTCTCTAAAACGTTATCTGCATACAATCAATATCCTCTTAACCAAGTAAGAGTACATCACTGCATATATTTTAAGGGTAAGTTTGAACAATAAGTGGGCTACATTGATGGTTAACATGCATTATTGGAAATAAAATACCCAAAGTCACTCACACAAGGAATCAGGTCAAATTCTTTACTTCACTAATTTATGCAAGTTATCATTTTTTTTCCCTCCACCATCAAAGATCAACTTAGAAATATGATTTTTTTTCAGAATTTTTTAAACAAATATGTAGTATGGATGATGATTGATCAAAAATTTATGATCTTATTGATGATAGTAATCAACCAGTAATACATTTAAATATTCGTTCAGACTTATCTGGGTATGAGCAATTAGTGCTAGTACTAGAGCAGGGATGTCAAACTGGCTGCCTGCTGGTTGGATGAGTCACATGCAGGCCACACCCAACCCAGCTCCGCAAAAGGAAAAATGTCAGGATATGTCACCTTATGGCAACATGATGTGATGACTTTGACACCTGTGTACTAGAGTATTGCAAGGCCTGTGCAGAATAGATAATGAAGTACTACATGGTCTTCCATTTCTATTTCTTTAGTTTCTATTTTTTTTATACAACCAACTGCAGTAATTCCCTGTCAGAAAAATCTGGTCCTGCAATGTAGGAATCTTAATACTAAATATGTCATGTGGGATTTTGAGAGAAAACCTATAAATGTGTTCACTAAAAGTCATCACCAACTTGAAGGGACACAACCAACCATAGGGATTGTATCAGAAGCTGCATCTACTGAAAAACTCTTCAGCTGGGTTATTGAGAGGACAGCCTTTCATAAATATATTGTCCCTGTTCTAAAGACAGCAAGAGAAAAGCACTTCCTCCTAGCCTGCCCCATTCCATTGAGCAGAGACCTGAAGTTTACTTTCCTTAGTTCAGTCAAACATCTTAATCAGAAGTGAGAACAGTTTTCATCCTCAAATGCAAGTCCTGTTTTCAAAAGCTAGTGAGTTCATGCTTAACCTGGACTCACTTTATTTGTGCTGTATTAATAAATGTTATTATAGAAATCAGTGGTGTTGTACTGTTTCTACTTTTTTAATGTAAACCATTCAAAGTCTTAGCCTGGAATTGGGCAGCCCCTAAATTGTATTAAATACTAAGTGATTATGGAAGGTGTTAAATACCTGAATGGATTTCTCCCAAGTCCAGAACTGACAGGAAAGATTAAGGGAAAATGTGGGTATGTGGCGTCTTACTTATGGAGACATGATAATCAATGCATGTATTATAAATGTGCAATGGATAGATTTCAACTCCAAAAAGATGCTTTGTGGACACATTTGCTCTCAGATTAGCTGCAGAGATGCCATACGTTCCCAAGAAAAAGACACAGCTACATTAATGAGTTGCAGACTACATCTTTTGCTAATAATTCCAAATGTAATGGGGGGGATAGGGAAAAAAGCCAAGGACACTTTCTATTAAAAATGTAGACATAAAAGAGTTCTCTAGTAGCCTGTGAATCAGAAACTATTCTTATGGTAGGTATTTTTAAGCTTCCTTTATTCCTATTTAAAGCTGTCTCTCCATGCCTCCCTTGTTATTATTTTTAAATTCAATCTATTTTCCAACACACCAGGGCTATTCCAAATTTCAGAATAACACCTTGAGGAAATTGGTCCCACAATTACCTATTGCAGAAATACAGATCTCAGCTGCCCAATTTGCTGGATAAAATGCAACATAAACGAGGAATTCCAGCAGTTTTTAAGAAAGGCTGCTGGAGTAAAGAAACAGCCTGCTGGTTGTGTTAAAGGGCAGGTGGAAAGCAGAAGCATCTGACTCAGAACTGTAACTGCATGTCTCACTCTTCCAGCTGGAAAGCAGGAGAGCTCTTGGCTCAATACAGAGATGCCTGCTGGATTCCTGCCTTAGATCAGCACGAGGGTCAACACAAGACCCTATGAGACTGATTGCCGAAGCAATCCATTGCTGTACTTTAGGAAGCTTTAAAGATAGCTAGAAAGTGTCGGGCATCTTCCTAATCCTCTTTCTGTCACAGTACTCGCTCTCCCGGATTAAATAGAAGGAGAAAGGTATCCATCAGTAGGAATTCCTTTCGTTCTGTTACGAAGTCGGACGCTGGTTGCGTAGAGTCCTGCATCAGCACCATGGACAACTCCAAGCTTGCCGCGCGATTCTCCAAAGCGCTCCTTTCCCGGCTGTGGAACCTGAACGCGAGCGCCAGCCCGCCCAAGAGCGGGTTCTCTCCTTCGTTGCATTTCGCAGCGTCACATCGGGACTCCAATCCGAAGGAACGACAGACGATTGCAAAAGCAACGAGCAGAAAATGATGCCAGATTGACATGAACGGCAAAGGATGTCCTGGGGCAGTGGGGAGGGGGCGTGTGATTGTGCATACCTGAAAATTAAAGGAAGGAACTTGGCTCTTGCACCAACTACCCATATTACCTATTTCCTTCCATGCTACTGCTATTTGGAGGTGGACTATTTGTTGTGAAAGAGCTTGTGAAAGCTCTTCTTTTAGTAAAAATAATAATAATCGCTGAAAGTCCCCAAATACAGGGCAGTTAAACGAAGAGACTGGGCTTGGCAGTTCTCCCATACATCCATTTGTTTTGGGGCTCTCTCCTATCTTTGCTTTATTGTCTCTTTCCCAAGGTCTCAACCAGTCAACGTTTCCTCAGCACCCAGTTACTAAATATTCATGCATCTACAGAATCTGGCTTCATGATCTCATTCCTCAATCTCTCTCTTTCTCACTCACTCTCACACATGCACACACAGAGGTGGCAACTGAATATGTATGTCTTTCAACTAGCAAGATAATTTCTGAAATATACAACATGCTGATTTGAATTTAAAGCAGCTTAGGAGTCTCTGCTTTTATCTAGAGAGTCATAGGTTTTTCCTTTCCTTTCCTCTCGTTTCTTTCTCTTTCCTCCTCTAAAACCCTTTCACTATTCTGGAATGTCGCTATAGCTTCTTCAATCATTCCTATTCCCAGAGCTCTTCTATAAGCTTTTTTTGCTCATTATCACAAAAAATGAATCTAGCTAGTTGCAAAATACATTCTGCTATTTTGAAATGAGCGAGATTGTATCTTCAGGTTCCCCTTCCCTCCCCCAAAAACAAAATAGTATATAAAGCTCACATCTGATGATGATGATGATGATGATGATGATGATAATAATAATAATAATAATAATAATAATAATAATAATAATAATAATAATAATAATTCAGACTGACAGGCACTTGGCCCACAACACAACTGAAATAACAATAGTTGAAAAGAAAAAAGTATGGTTCATTGACATTGCAATACCTGGAGATGCACGAATTGAAGATAAACAGCAAGAAAAAATCACAAAGTACCGGGACTTGCAAATTGAAGTTGTGCGACTGTGGTAAAAGAAATCCTGTGTTGTCCCGATTGTAATTGGAGCCCTTGGGGCAATACCTAAAGGGCTAACTCACTATTTGGAAATTTTAAATTTATCAGACTTGAACATTCTGATTCTACAAAAAACCACCCTATTGGAACAGCTTATATCCTCCGACATTACCTTAATAGTTCCTAGGTCCTTGGTTAGGACCTAGGAACTTCTTAAGTTACTAACCATCCCCAAACAGCTTGTCCTTGTTAACTTACCAACCATCCCCAAAGGCTGGGAATCTCACCAAAGATTAAAATAATAATAATAATAATAATAATAATAATAATAATAATGAAGTGAGCTGAAAATTGGAAAAGCAAAACTATGCATGGCCAATACTTGAAAGGTATTGAAGGCAAAGCTGACCAAAAGCTAACTTTTGGTTAAGATCAGGAGCACTGAAAAAAGAAACAGAAGGCTTTATTTTGGCAGCTCAAGAACAAGCCTTAGCCACAAACTGCATGAAAATTCAACATGTTACCACCAACAGCAAATGTTGCCTCTGTAATGAGAAAGATGAGACAGTCAACCACTTGATCAGTGGGTACAGCAAAATTTCACAAACTGACTACCTACAATGCCATGACCCCGTTGCTAAGATCATTCACTGGAAATTGTGCCAAAAGTTTGGATTTGAGTACAGCAAAAACCACTGGGACCATCAGGTTGAGGTTTTAGAGAATGAGAAAGTCAAGATCTTGTGGGACTTCAGAATCCAGACTGACAGGCACTTGGCCTACAACACACCTGATATAACAATAATTGAAAAGAAAAAACGTATGGCTCATTGACATTGCAATACCAGGTGATGCACGAATTGAAGATAAACAGCAAGAAAAAAATCATAAAATACTTGCAACTTGAGGTTGAATGACTGTGGAAAAAGAAATCATGTGTTGTTCCAATTGTTATTGGAGTCCTGGAGCAATACCTAAAGGGCTACCTCACTATTTGAAAATTCTAAATTTACCTGACTTGAACATTCTGACTCTACAAAAAGCCACCCTACTTGAGACAGCTTATATCCTCCGACATTACTTTAACAGTTCCTAGGTCCTTGGTTAGGACTCGAACTGTTGAGTTACCAACCAGCCCCAAAGGCTGTGAATCTCACCAAAGATTAACCACATAATAATAATAACAGTAAGTCCACTTCCAAGTAGCAGCTCTGTCTGTCATAAATTCACTTGGTGCCATATTTTAAAATGGCACATTAAGGACTCTACAGCCTGTTATGATAAAAAAAATAACATGGAAATGGAAAAAGTATGTCTGCACAAACACAAATATTTCATCCTTCATCCCAATTGGGCCAGAAATATTTAGAATTCTTTTTTTAAAATAATGATTGTGGTTAAATATAGTAGGGCCCACTTCATGTCTCGGATTAAATTGCATGGTTGCAATTCTTACAATCATTTTTTTTACTGTAGTTACAAAAAAGCAACTCTATTTACTTCTAAATATAGTTACTTTGGTGCAATGATTAAAGCATCAGGCTGAAAGGAGTTCTATAACCCACCTTAAGCACAAAGCCAACTGGATGACCTTTGGCCAGTCACTCTCTCTCAGCCCTAGGAAGCAGACAATGACAAACCACCTTTGAAAAACCTTGCCAAGTAAACTGCAGGAACTAGTCCTTGCAGCTCCCAGGTGTCAAAAGTGGGCACAGGCGTTCATATCTCTAATCAACATATGTCTAATATCACAACAGGTGTTATATATCTCTTACTCCTTGTACAATGTTGAATTATTCACTAAGGAATCAATTTATGCCCTACATGTACTTTATGTCTATTTCATATTATTATTTTTCACATTCAGCAATCATCCTTCAACTTCAAATGTTCTTGAAAGATTCAATAATTCAGTATAGTCATGTTATCCTAAGGTTTTATTCTCCTAAATCAACATATGTACAGTACAATAAACTTTTTTTTAACA
Organism: Thamnophis sirtalis; assembly: GCF_051295495.1. Lineage (NCBI taxonomy): Eukaryota > Metazoa > Chordata > Lepidosauria > Squamata > Natricidae > Thamnophis > Thamnophis sirtalis. Next base: position 28,934,644 of record NW_028261381.1, read on the forward strand.
TACTTACATTTCTCAGTATATTGAATAATTGGTTGCTTAGGCTTATAAGCTGCCTTAATCAATGAGCTACTGAAGAATAACAATTTGGCCTGCACTTATGCTTGAAAGTCACCTGGATAACATTGGGTCAGTCCAGAGGTGGTATTCAGCAGTTCTGGAGAACCGGTAGTGGAAATTTTGAGTAGTTCGGAGAAGCGGTAAATACTACCTCTGATTGGGCCTACCCTCATCTATTATCTGCCTCCTGAGTCCCAGCTGATTGGGAGGAAATGGGGATTTTGCAATATCCTTCCCCTGGAGTGGGGAGGGAATAGAGATTTTACAGTCTTTTTCCCCTACCACACCCACCAAGCCACACCCACAGAGCCGATAGTAACAATTGTTGAATCTCACCACTGGGTCAGTCATATTCTTTTAGTCCAACTCACCTCACAGGATTGTTGTTAGGGGGAAAATAGGAGGAAGAAATAGGTAAGCTCTTCACCTTGAGTTACTTATAAAAATAAAGGTGGGATAAAAATAAATTAAATTAAATTAAATAAACATCTGCCTATAAAACCACACTGCACTTGTTAATTTTTTTCTCCTTGTTATCTCTTGTACCCTTCCAATCTGAACTTGGTCAAGCAACTTCCCACACTTACACTAACTCTTGTATAGTTTTTGCAATCATTGCTGCTATATTTGCCTTTGTGTAACAGAACAATAAAGAACTACATCCAATCAGCAACTACAGATGAAATATTTACGTAATTAGCAACTTGCCAAGCCACTACTCCATAAGTAAATTACAACCATGTTTCATGTTGTCTCTAATCATTATATAATTATACTGCAGCCTTTTGGTTTTTTCAAAAAAAACATTCTCACAGAATCAAGTTCCATGAGATGGGCAACTGTAAAAAATATGAAGACATATGAAGAATACATTTCATTTTCTGTTTTTCTTCTCAGTTTAACAATAACATTATAGCATTCATTTCAATTCCACTTGAGGTAACTTGAGTCTGAAATTACGGAACTACAGATCCCAATATCCTTCAGTATAGTAGTGGCATCCATGTGTCTTTGACATCATAGAAGCCACATGGCTGCCATAGTAGTGGCAGCCATGCGTCTTCTACACCAGGGGTCCCCAACCCCCAGTTGTGGCTTGTTAAGAACTGGTCAGTGCAAGTAAAAAAAGCTTTATCTGTGCATATGTGGGATTTGGGTAGGGTGTGAAACCATCGTCTCCACACCTGCCCCAGTTTTCCACAAAACCAGTCCCTGGGTCCCCAAAAGATTGGGGACCGCTGTTCTACACTTCAGGATATTCACTAAGTGTGGCCTCAGTGGGGAAAGACCAGAAAAACAAGAGGCCCAACTTTAAACTTCTTGGTCAAGCCTTCTGCCCTGACCGGCAGGCAAAACCAAGCTTTTATTCTCCATCATTATTTTACTGTCCTCCCTCTCCCCAATGACTGCTCCCCCTCCCCTGCCCCCCAAGTTCAGCAGGCCAAGGCTTTCCTCATTCTTCTCCCTTCTTAAGAAGAGCTGTGCTTCTTCTACACTGGAAAAGATCCTTGAACCAAATTGACTCTCTGAACAGAATCAGGGCCTGTTGGCCTCCTTTCTGAGGGTTTAGACTAACTATGGCTCAGGATAAAACTCCAGATGAGGGGGAGGGAGGGAGGAAGAGGAGAGTGGGAGAGAGAGGGGGAGAGGGAGGGAGGGAGAAAGAGAGAGAAAGAGAGCGAGCTTTGTGAAGATCAGAAAACTGAAGCGGGACAGATGAATCTGAATGAAGTATATCACAGTAGTGAGTACACCCCTCACATTTTGTAAATATTTAAGTAGATCTTGTCAGAAGTTTAGACATTAATGGCTGTATTGTGTGTTATTTTGAGGGGACAGCACATTTACAATGTTCTATAAGCTTTATACTCACTACTTTACATTGTAGCCAAGTGTCAATTCTTCAGTGTGGTCACATGAAAAGATATACTTAAATATTTACAAAATGTGAGGGGGGTATACTAACTTCTGTGATGTGTGTGTGTGTGTGTTTGTGTGTGTTTTCGTAGATTTTCATGGGTATAGGTATGCTGGTCTTGTTGTATTCCGGTCTTTTCCCCTGTAAGATTGTCTTGGCAATGTTCCAGGAGGTCTCACAAGACAATCTCAATCTCAATCTTACACGGGAAAAGACCCGAATACAACAAGACAGGGCACACACACACAGAGAGACACACACACACAGAGAACTATACTAAACTATATATGTATGTATGTATATATGTGTATACATACATACATACATACATACATA